>NW_027633382.1:45000-47171 GCF_053919585.1 Euprymna scolopes
TGGGAGCAGAGCTGGCCTCGTGTCACACATGCGGCACAAGCATTGAAAGTAGAGTGAAACAGAGCGAATTTTTTGGCCCTCATGCGTCGAACACGATGGGAGAGTCCATTATATATATATATATATATATATATATATATATATATATATATATATATAATTCTTTAATTTCATACAAAATGAATAGTCCAATAGTGAAAACAGTGCTGCAGCTTAAAATTATAATGGTTGGAGCTAGAAAATTTAATGCAAACTTATAATAAATCTGCTTCAGAATTATACCTTGAAAAACCTAACATTATTTTGTGAATAGGTTATATTTGTTTTGATATAGGTTCTTAGTACCCCTCTTTCTTTTTAGAATGGTTCAACCCTGTAAAGTTGACTTTAATATAAAGGGATGGTCTTTATTGAAAGTTTCGTGGATTGTTTTTGGCCTGATGAGGTGATTTTCCCTGCTAGGGGGTCATTGAAACACGTTTGCTAATGTGTACCCAATAGCTCTCCAACAATCAATATATTGCTCTGTTTCATGCATTGAGCACTCTTTGGAATGACATATTGTGTTGTTGTTATGAGTTACTGAAAAATTCTACCAACAGTATAATATATATATATATATATATATATATATAACCCCGCAGTTAACAACATCACGTGGACTCTTCATCGAACTATCTTCCACTACATCATGTCGAGGAAGAAGAGAAAAAAAGATTGATAAAGGAGTCTTACTCCGAAATATATTTCTTTAAAAATAAACACCTGTTATTTTATAAAAAAATTTCGCGTTGCAGTTTTGGCTTCAAATGTATTTATACATGTTTTATTATATATATTTATATATATATATATATATATATATATATATATGCGCGTGCCTACAGTCGACGTGGACAACCCCTTTCATAGAATCTTCGTTTGCGAAGTACTCTCAAGAATATATATATATATATATATATATATATATATATATATATATATATATATATATATATAACTCACATTTATGCATAATACGCACCGTTTTATTTTTTTTTTTAGATAGTATTTTCAAGTTAAATACCATTTTACGGATTTTTATTATATATTCTGTATTGTATATATATATATATATATATATATATATATATATATATATATATATAATAGTACAGAAGTTCAGAAAAACATTGGTACCGTCGGTTTCAAGCCCAACATAAAGGGGACCAGGTAATGGTAAAACGTACATGATGTTAGGCTCTCTTCAGCCATGTTTGTTTCTGTCTGAGGAAAAAATTTCAGGCCCGCATTTACAGAACAGTACCAATGTTTTTTCTGGACTTCTGTACTATTAAATAAATAAATACTAAGCTCTTATATCGAAAAGTTTTTCTTTGTAATCGAACACTCTGTTCGAATTCTTTCCCCAATATATATATATATATATATATATATATATATATATATATATGTATATATATATATATATATGTATATATATACATATTGTTTATATATATATTGTTTATATATGTTTATATATATATTGTTTATATATATATATATATATATATATATATATATATATTGTCAGATGTGCAGGTATACTATGAACTTTAGCTACATTGATAGAACACAGTTTTCGATCCCAGTAAAAAAACAGAAATGTAAAAAACTTTAGCTTACAATAAATTCTCGCTTTTCCTTCGCCATAAATGGGTTTTAGGAAAGCCATGCGAAACGCGAATTAAGGAAAGAAAACAGTTTGCAAAGTGTTTAAATACTAAGGATAGTTCTACACGCGAGGTTCGATTTAGAAATCGGAACTAAATCAAAGAAGACGCCCCACTTTTGTATAGTAAGTTGTGATGTCTTAGGAAATATGTACACAGCAGGCGTTCAGCGATGAAAGAAGAGAACGAATCGAGATATGTCACGAAAATGTTAATTGGTTTGAAAGAACAGAAATAGAAAAGATGAAAATAAAAAACATTTTCCAACCGCAGAAACGTTCAGCAGGAATTAGGCTGAATATAGCAGGAATTCCAACTCCTTCGCCCACAAGAAGGTTCTCTTTGAGTGGATGAAATATGCACTGTGATGGGATCCGTCGTTCTTTTCCGAGGTTTGATCATCTCAGGCGACTTGTGATGAACTAATCGAATTTTTTTCAAAGGCATAATCAACTT
>NW_027633383.1:0-47074 GCF_053919585.1 Euprymna scolopes
CTACTGTACACTCTTAACCCTTATTCTCGAGTGGTCTCTGGGCCTTGATAAGTGGTGATTCCTATGTAAAAAAAAACAAAAACATTTAAGCAAGACATAGCAGAAAGTCTAGACAGTAAAGAAGGGCATAAAAGGAGAAAATCGATGCTTTCCTACCAAGATTATTACTAAGTTATAAAACAATTCCGCATGCAGGTAGGCCAGAAAGTCCATCTGCCTTAATGGACAGACAATTAAGGTCCCCTTTGACTATGTCATATGCGACAAATCAAAAGATGTGGTACAAAAGAAATAGGAATATGGAAGCCGAGACAACAGAATTTATTATGCAGAAAGGACATAATACTGCAATATATTAAATAAAGAAAATGAGAAGTGTTCTAGCTCATGCGGATCAAATAAGATCCCAAAGAAAACAATCGGATGAGGAAATGCCTTCAGAGCTGCCCATTATTGACGTAACAGAAGAGTTTATGCAGAATGAGATTGCGGAGGAAGAAGTAGAGAGGGACGAGGTAGAAGAAAAAGAAGTAGAATGGGACAAGGACGAAGAGGAAGATCAGAATATGCAGGAGGAACACTACGATTATAGGGAAAGACGTGATAGATCCAGATCCAGATCCCCAAGAAAAAGGAGAGAGATAAAGGAAGATGTTCAGGAGGGCACGAGAAGAAGTACAACAAGTACTTACGGCATAAAGCCCCTCCGTTATAGGGAGATGTAGTGATACGCAAATTAAGTATAATTTACATATGAGCAGATAGCTCATGTTTATAAACTGACACCAACTAGAACAGGTGGTTGTTGAACGCTTGCTTAGCGTTATACACAACATATCAATGTGTTTGTTGAAAAGTGCATGTACTTTCATGCACTTCCGTTTGTTTAAAATCTGCTTGTTTTGTTTGATTATGAAACTGCTATATATCCGTTTTCAACTAAAAAATATTTTTAATGCACAGATATGAAGCAGTCATCATAATGTACTGATTAGTGCCCCCTTACTGACTGATGTGGCCACACACTGACCAGACAGCTGGCATGGCGCATTGATGCTATAAGTCTCTTAAGGAACTAATTACCCCTATTGGGAACTAGCCAACAGCAAGCAGAGGAGCTGAAGCCACCAAAGAAGAGATAACTCTCTCCTTTCACTATCCTTTCACATTCTTTGTTGGTCAAAGTTTTAAAGTCTGCAAACGAAAATGGAAGGTGGTGTTTAACTTTATATCTAATGACTAATCTGATATTTATTTCAATTTATAAGGCTTTGCGTTACCCTAACCCTAGCCTCTGCTACTTAATGGACTACTCTGATCCTCTGTTCCTCTCGTCAGTCATGCCAGTAATTTATAAATCATAAATATAAAAAAGAGGTTATAATAAATATTTTATTAGATTTTTGCCCAGACGCAAATACATATTCTGTCACCTCTAGTCCATGATACAAAAAAAAAAGAAAAGAAAATCAAGGTTTAAACAATTAAATCTTGTTATAGCGTTTTATTATGATTGCAAATAATTTTTACATAGTAGTTCTTGGTATTCTATCACATCAAACTACGTCCCTCGATCAGAGCATTGATAAAGCAAATGAGCAATAGGAGAAACCCATTATTTCCATTTTCAAGTAAGTCTGTTTGTCTAACTCTCTAACTATATATATATATATAAAGTGAGAATGTGTGTGTATGTGTGTGTTTATAAGGACAACTCTAAACCTATATACTCAATGAATTTTTGATCAACAAACTTGAAATTTGGTATATAGCATAGTTAGACATGTGGATGAATTTTTAATCGGTTTTCATCTGGAAAAAAGGCTTGCTAAGGGGTCAAAATTGCAAAATTATTATGTGGGGGTCATCGGATTTTCATCTGTTCATCAACTGTTTCGTGAATGTGCATGCATGAATGGGTCACATGACCGATTCATTATGTTAAAAATAAGTAAGTTTGAAAACACTTTTAAGATCCTGTCAAGCTAATGGTTAAAAAAACCTCATAATACTCGCATGCACATGTCTCAGCTTCTTCCCGTTTCTTTTTTTTTCCTTAATTTTTCAAAGGAATTTTAAGTTACATTTATTACCTATGATATTTTTGTTTATAAAAAATAAGAATTCTGCATTAATTAAAATATAATTATGCATATTTTACGTATATTTTATGACTGGGCAGTCTGCTAGTATATATATATATATATATATATATATATATATATATATATATATATATATATATAACTACTTCATTTACTCATATAAAATTAATATACGAAAGTATAAATTTATGGATAAACTTTAAGTATTTACTTCAAAAGTGCTCAATACGTAGGTAGAGCTAGTTAGTTAGTTATAAAATATATATGGCGATTAAGCTACACTGAATATTCAGCATTTCATCCACTCTAGGATTCTTCAGGTGCATAAGCCTGAAGAATCCTAGAGTGGATGCTTAATCGTCATATATATTTTATAACTAACTATATATATATATATATATATATATATATATATATATATATATATATATATATATATATATATATATATATAAACCAACACTAGCAGAAATAATAATAATAATAATAATAACAACAATTATAATAATAATAACAAACCAACCCCGGACAAGAACAACCATACCATAAATAAAAATACTAATAACGAACAAGATAAATGCAACTGTAGACACCGCACACTTTGCCCAGTTCAAAATAAATGTCTAACAAAAAGCGTAGTTTATCAAGCAACAATATTCGCGAAAGAAAACACGAATAACAAGAAATATTACATAGGCACGACTTCCTTAGATTTCAAAACCCGATACTATGACCACAAAAGTACATTCAAAAATAAAAAAACACCGTATAAAAACAACACTAGCGAATAAATACTGGGAACTCAAAGAAAGCGGACATTCGCCGGTAGTCGAATGGAAAATAATAAGATAAGCTACCATGTGCAGACATTTAGACTACCCATGTAAATTATGCCTTCATGAAAAATTTGCTATCCTGTACTTTAAAGAACCCCAAAATCTATTAAATTGTAGACGAGAAATAGCAAACAACTGTGTTCACAAAATAAAACTTACTCTAAGATAGCGATACAAAATAGCTTTAAAACTAACAAAAACAACAGAAAACAAACAAATAAATAAATTAAATAAACATGAATATACATAAACGATCACACATATATGTATATATATATATATTTATGTATGTATGTGTGCATGTATGTGTGTACACATATGTATATTTATATATATATATATAAAAAAAAGAAAGAAAGAAAGGAGGAAAATCGTCTGCTTTAAACCACTAACCTAGTTCTAAAACAGATCCTTTGTTCGATAAAATGCATGCCCATTAGCTGATAGGAAGGGGCGCGGTGGATACTAGAAAGCTGATTGGCTAACTAAAATCCTCAACATATATAAAAACGAGAAACAACCTCAGAATTCACGCATAAGCCTGACGAATCCTATAGTGGATGAAACGCCGAATATTCAGTGTAGCTTAATCGCCATATATATTTTATAAATTACTATATATATATATATATATATATATATATATATATATATATCAGGTTATGGGTATTCAAGAGTGATAACTAATGAATTTAATGAGGTTATTAAAAGTGGTCAATAAAGGAAGAACAAAGAAGAGCAAGATATATATATCTACATGGTCGCGACAGTGAACATGCTAATGTTTCGGACAAATGGTTGGTTAAAACCAGAGGTCCTCGTCAGGCAACTTAATAATTAGTTGCTTTCCACAGAACAAGCCAGTCATCAAAACATATATATATATATATATATATATATATATATATATATATATATATATATATATATAATAAAATAAAATAAAAGACCAAGAGAGTACAACAAAACAATTAAAAAATTACATAACTTCTTCAATAACTTTGGCCTTTCTATAATTATCGAACCAAACAAAAAAGCTTCAAATTTTCTAGATGTTACACTTAATCTTAACACCGAAACTCATAGTCTCTATCATAAACCTAATCTTACGCTTTTATACGTCCATAAATCTTCTAACAATCCCAACTCAATTATAAAATCTATAGTACCATCCGTCTCTAGAAGAATTTCTGCTCTTTCTGCTGATAAAAAAACTTTTAATCAAAATGCTACTTTCTTCAATAATGCCTTATGGAACTCAGGACACAAGGAAAAGAGTAAATGCAACAATTATGCTCCTCCTGCTGGCCGCCTTAAATCTGTAATCACGCACAATATGACTCGTAAGAAACCAGTTCAAATAACAAGATCTGCCGCTATCAATAATAATGAACCAGTCTACATATATAATCCAAACCAAAATACTAATCGCAATACCTCTAACCCACCCAGTCGCATTAGGAGAAAGAAAAATATTTGGTTTAATCCTCCATTTAGCCTAAATGTCAAAACTAATATACCTAAGGAATTCTTCAACGTTGTACAAAACTCTTTCAAATACCCACACAGATATAGTTCTATTTTCAATAAAAATTCAAGCAGGATTTCTTATTCAACGATGCCTAATTTTGCACAAAGAATCTTAACATCTAATAAAAAAAAATTAAATCAGCCCCAAAAAATCCCTTTCCCAATTAAACCCAAAACTAACTGTAATTGTAATAACAAACATCTTTGCCCACTCAATAATGATTGCATCCATAACGATGTTATATATTCTTGCATAATTACTGAGCTCCCACGCAATCCTCCCATAACAGACACTAATATTTCGTCTTCAAGTTATCCTTCGTCCCATCCTCCATCTGATATAGTTACTAATCCAATACACCACTCGAGCAGCCCCTCCATCTACAATCATACAACTAGTAATAATAATAATAATAATAATAATAATAATAATGAGAATAATAATATTTCTCCTAACAGCCATCCTAACACTAACAACACTCATTATCCCCTCCAAAATAGTCCTCATACAGACATTGTCCGACCATTTGTTGAACACTATGAACAAAATTCAAACCATTTAACTAATACAAATCAGCAAATTAATATTAATACCAGACCTCGAGCTTTTAATAAAATACATATATCGGCGCTATTTCAACATTAATTAAGAAAAGAATATCAAACCACATTTCTTCTTTTAACAACCATAATTCTAATAATAACCAAGGAACTTCTCTAACCACTTTAATTAAAAAACTTAATTCTAACAATACCCCCTTCTCAATCAAATGGACTATCATAAAAAAAGTTAAGTCTTATACTCCAGGCTCTAAGTCATGTCGCCTCTGCACAACCGAAGCTATAACTATAATTACTTCCCTTCAAAGTAACAATATAATAAATTCTAAAAATGAACTGATCTCTTTCTGTAAACATAAGTCCAAATTTAATTATTGGCAATTTTGAAATTACATAGTTATTACTTTTACCTTTTATATAGATATATCATTTTTTCTTTAACTTTATCGTTTTTTCTACATACTTCTTAATACTTTATAATTTAATAATCCTTTATTTTAATTCTTTATTTCTTTTTTGCATGGCCGGTTTTTTTATCTGCAATTCCTGCTTTATTCTTTAAACTTTCCTATTTATTTAATATATCAATCTACCTACACTTTCATATCTTGTATGTATATTTACTTATATTTTACTATATGCATTTACTTACTTTCTTTCTTGCTTTTTCCTGAATTTGCAGATACCGGCCATCCTCTCCCCTTAAATAATTTTTATTTTTTTACTTTTTATATTTTATTTTTTATTTATTTATTTATTGTTTATTTATTATTTATTTATTTTCTATTTATTTATTATTTATTTATTTATTTCTGTGGATCTATATTAAAAAAACCTTGTTAAACTTTGTGACATATTTCCATTCTATGGAGGTCAGGCGCAAACGAACACCCCATAATTTACTATACCATATTTCTTCAAACTGAAACATAATTATCAAAGTATACTTATGCAGATAGATATGAAAAGTCTTTATTAAAGTTTGTGCCTATTTCCATTCTATGGAGGCCAGGCGTGAACGCAGACCCCACGATTTTATTATACCATCCCTATTTAAGTTAAAACATACTTATCAAAGTATTATTATGTACATCTATATCTAAAACACTTGTAAACGTTTTTTTTTAATTTTTAAATTTTTTATTTCCATACTTTGTGGACCAGGCGTGTACGCAGACCCCACAATTTTAATGAATCATCATTATGCCAGATCAAACATACCCATTCGTGTGTCTCGATACATCTTCTATCATTATATGGGATCAGTTTTCTATAATAGTCAACCATATAGGAGCCTATTCGTGACCAGACACACACACACGCGTTCAGCTTTATATTATATATATATATATATATATATATATATATATATATATATATATATATAATATAAAGCTGAATGTTTGTGTGTGTGTGTATGTGTGTGTAAGTTGAACTACTACATTTTACCATCATAGCTACTACTACTACTACTACTACTACTACTAATTCAAGTAGTAGTTCAAGTAGTATTAGTAGCCATGCCAAAAGAGTGAGTGTTTATGCATGTGTTATTGACAACAGCGGTTGATGAGTTCTCAGAAGTAGTTGTAATAGTAATAGTACAAGTAGTATTAGTAGCTATGATGACGAAATGTAGTGGCAATACTATTACTACTAGTAGTAGTAGTTCAAGCAGTATTAATAGGCACAAAGATAGAGTGGGTGTTTATGCATGAGTTCCCAGATATCAATATCACTAAGGACAGATGTTATTTCACATAAAGAGTTTGATACCGTCTTGCTTCGAACATGTCCTAGTGTACATCGTTGGTTGCAAAGTATTTTTGGGCTTTACAACTTAACCAGTTGTTCTGCAGAGAAAATTCAAAGTGAGAACACCCAGTTTCACACCACAACACACTCAGCCACCCTGTGAGATATATTTTGTATTTTGTATTATGTTTCTAACAATTGCTAATTTATTAATTATTATTTCTAATGAAGCATGAGATGAACACATTTGTCAACATCTTGCGTGATTTATTGAAACTACTTTATTGATGATGATGGGAGTAGGAGATTACAGACTCACATTAAGTAGAGAGTGTTAATAAGATGTCCTTTTTACTGTTGAAGGGTCACCACTTATCAAATCCAAGAGCCTCTCAAGGATAGAGTTAATGAGACAGAATGATTCTAAGCCAAAAGATGAGGATCACTAAAGTCGACGCAAATCTGGGAATGCTCAGATGTAAACAGTCAAGTACTCCTTGTTGTTGGCGACGTAAATAAATTATGTCGTTGGCCATGAATGCGAATTGTTTCTATTAGCAATTATCTCTCATGTCAGCATGTTCGGTGCTTCTATTATTCTTATTTTTGTCTTTCATTGATGTTGTCCCTGCTTTTTGTTTCTGTTCATTTCTTGCGATTTAAAGGCCCCTAGTTCATTCGGAATATAACATCTATGACGAATAAAGTATATGCTAATTCCCAATTTGTCAAAAGTTAAACTGTGGCATAATTAAAATCATAGCCTTCTTAGCCAAAAGAAAAGTCCAAGTTGCCCTCAATGAATGTACACCCAAACAACATGATATTGATGCAGGGGTACCCCAGGGGTCGATCCTTGAACCTTTTTTATTTCTGACATTCATAAAGGACCTCTCTGATGAAATTGTATTTGAGATATTTGCTGATGACACGCTGTCTATAATAGACATGAGGGAAAAACAAATGTACACCATCTATCCAAAACAATGACAGATATTCCAAAGTAGTGGAACGAGGCCGTAAATGGATGTTAACATTTAATGCTACTAAAACTCAGATTCTTTTCTTTAACATTTACAAGAAACCTTCTTAACCACCAATTACCATGGCTAATAACACCCTACATGAGAGATCATCGTTCAAACTCCTCGGCTTAACATTCACAAGCAACATGAATTGGAATAAATATATTGAGGACATTGCCAAGGCTGCTGTAAAGAAGGTAGGCTCTCTCTAGAAAATTAATTGCACCAGAGAATATCCTCTATCTCTTTAAAGCCACCAGTTACTAATTCATGGAGTATTGTGGTCATATCTGGGCTGGTGCATTTACCACTAGTCTCTCCGTTTTAGACAGGAGCTAAAAAAATCTCCAAACTAATAAGTCCTACACTATCGGTCAAGCCTTGTCCCATCACCATAATGTTGCATCCCTGGGTCTGTTTTACAAGTATTTTAATGGAATGTGCTCTGATGAATTCATAGCATTTGTGCTCGACGTACATACTCTTGACTAACCCGGCAAACAACAAATCTCACCCTTTCATTGTTGTTGTTGCGGGGCCGAATGTCGGTGACAATCGACCCTTCAACTAAAAGACAACACCGGCAAGAAAAATACGAAAAACGACAATGGCAAAGAAGAGATGACAAATGCAATGGGTATCCGTCGTGAACGAATATAAATCCGTTCAGGTTTATTTTCGTAAAGAAACTAATTGGTGGTAGAAGGTCTTAGTCCGAGGGTTGGAATTCAGCTGGTATTTGAACTGGCAGGCTATGAGGTCGTCGCTAGTGACTACAGGAAACGCATGCTGGCTTGAGAAGCTAGACTGCTGAAAATCGTGCGCGTGGACGGCGAGTGGTCGATGGAGCTGCTACTGGATTCGGCTGTTGTCGGGGAGGTAATCAAAACGGTTCCGCGTGGACATGACTGCTGCTGCTCCTAAGTTGAGTCAGGTCACTGACAGCCCAACCTCACCATGTGGCGATCTAGCTGCGACTGACCGCTTGTTGAAAAAAAAACGCTGTATTTATACTCGTCCGGCAGACGTAGTTGTAGACACTGAGGCTTTGCAGCATTAGTCATCGTTTTTCATTCTTGGTTTGTGTTTGTTTTTGTGTCTTTAAAGTGCTGTAGGGAGTCATCTGTTTGGGGTTTATATACATGTGTCATATCAAAATAAAGCTGGGAAAGTTGTAGATATTATTCTAGTAGGAATTGTGCTATTCAGACTTCTGCAGGATAATTTTTCGTGTTGAAGTACTTGTTGAAAGGGCTGTGGTTTTTACGTTTTGAATGGGGATCCTTTTTGATGAGCATTTTTTTGGGTGGAAACCACAACAAGGTCTCTAGATACTGGAAAGCCTTTTATTCTAATATTTTCTTTGCACGGACTCTTAGACTTGAAAATTCCCTCCCCTATTTCTTGCTTCCCTGACTGTACTAACATGCAGAAGGTTAAATGTAATATGAACAAACATCTCGCAACTCAACTCCTCACAGACATGATCCCAATTAGTAGTCCCACACCTCCAAGCGGCAACACATCTTGTTTATGACGAAAAAAGTAATTTTTTAACAATTTAAAATAAACAGTTTGTTGAATAGGTGAAAAAAAAATCTTATTTTTGTAATCATTGTAGTGAACGAAAAAGAATAAATTCATGTTTTTTTAGATGAAAATAAAAATGAATAAAAGACAACTGTTGAAGACAACTGTTGTAATATGGTAACGTTACGTGGCATTACGCTTTATCGCATGTAGAATGCAGAACTTTCTCTTTTTCACATCCCTTTATGTAATGTTTCGTGGCGTTACAATTTACTTTAGTAATTCATAAAAATAAAACTGGAAATAAATAAAAATCCGGGTCAGCTTTTTTCTTTTTTTGAACATAATACGTTTGTTACCATTTTTCTTTCTCCCCGTCTAATTGTCAGCTTAAATGTCACTTGCTGCTACATCTCCATTTCATCTGGCAAACATTTCTCTTTCTTCCGACTGTACACTGGCCACAGTCAGCCCATTCTAACCTTCATTTTATACATCCATCTCCTTTAGCGTCAACTTTATTCCTCCCCGACCACGTGGTGTCCTTTTTTGTCTTTTTCTTTAGATGCACTTGCCAATTTGCATATGTGTTCAAACGCTGCTCCTGCTGCTAATAAAATCGCTTGTCATCCATCCTTCAGCTGCTGCTGATATTTTCATACGCGCTCGTATGTGCTTTGTTACAAATATTTTTGATATAAAAGAGAGTATGATTTTAAAAAATTGGAAGGTTCTACTTATAGACACTAGTGATAGGAATTAACCAATCAAATGGAGCTGTGTTCTGCGAACAACCAATCCAAAACCGGAATTGCTCCATAAAAATATTGGATCTTTTAGAATTTCCACACATAATTCTTCATATCCACACAAGAAAGATCTTTGCTCTTTGTCAAAAAAAAAAAGTTCAAGACTTATATAGATTAGCTACCCACCAAAAACTCTTTATCATCTCCAGGACTTATACAGATTAGCAACCCACTGAAAACTTTTTTCATCTCGAGGACTTATACAGATTGGCTACCCATCGGAAATGCTTCTGAAATTAAACATGGCTTTTAATTAAAAAACGATCCTAGGTAAATAAAGTATAAGTTCATTCGTCGTTTGTCTCAATGAAACTGTAGCAAAAGTAATGTTTTAGCTGTTATATTTAATGAAAACGTTTGTTGAATAATGAAATGAATGTTGTACATTTTTGTGAGTCATCGCAGAAATTGATTATGATAAATGAAGATAAAAGGAAAAACAAAACATGGGTGATCAATATTAAATTTCCATCACAAGTTCATCATACAGGTTTTTCTTTTTTTTGCTTTTACTCACGTTCACCCCTAACAAGGCAGATCGTCACTTAGACATAAGGGACTACTAATTGGGACTATGCCTAGGAAAGATTAACAAGATGTTGGTTTACATTACATTTAAACTTCTGCATATCAGTACAGTCAGGGAAGTAGGTAGCAGGAAGTGAATTCCAAAGTCTAGCTGTTCGAGAGAAGAAACTATTTGAGTAGAAAACTTTCTGGCATTTGGGAACCTCAACAGTGAAGGGGTGTGATTTTGTTGCTAAGTGGGTTTGTCGGGGATATGTATGTCGAGGGGACACAAATGCAATGAGTTCATCAGAGTACATTCCATTAAAATACTTGTAAAACAGGCACAGGGATGCAGCATTTTGGCAATGACACAGGGGTTGGAGCTGTTGACAAATTGGGACCTATTAGATTGAAGACTCTTTTTTTGGACCCTATCCAAGAGGGAGAGACTAGTAGTAGATGCACCAGCCCAGTTGTGGTAACAATACTCCATACATTGGCGAATGATGGCCTTATAGAGGTACAAGATACTCTCAGGTGTAAGTAGTCTTCTAGCACAATAGAGGGTGCTCACTTCCTTGCAGCAGCCTTTGCAATGTCTTCAATGTATTTGTTCCAGTTCATATTTCCTTTGAATGTTAAGCTGAGGAGTTGGAAGGAAGAATTCTCAGGTAAAGAGTTATTTTTATTTGACATGGATTGATCGGTGGTTGGAGAGGCATATTGAAATTGTTAAAGGAGAGCAGCTTAGTTTTACTAGCATAAAATGTTACCATATGTTTATGTTCCCATTCAACTACGGCCTGGAGGTCATTTTCTAAGAATCCAGCCATTGTCTTAAATTTGTGTACATCTGTTCTTTCCTCATGCATGTCATAGAGTGTGGTATCATCAGCACATATACCCATCTCAGACACAATATTATTGGGGAGGTCATTAATAAATATCAGGAAAAATAGTGGTCCAAGGATCGACTCCTGAGACACTCCCACATTAATGTTATGCTGCTTGGATGAACGTCCATCAATGACAACCAGTGTCATAGTAACATATATTGAGTGAGTTTCTAACAGTATTTTGTATAATTTTCTAGTTTTAACTCGTTTTCCCAAACTTACCGTGTTCAACTACTCGTCACCATTTTTTCAACTATATCGATAAACACTGTATGATTTTTTAACACGTTTTAAAGCGAGTAAAACCACTAAAAACTTTTGCATATAGGTAGAAGAGTAACTTGTCTTGCCTTTGATAACATCTATTTGTTATATATTTGATTTTTGACCATTTTTTCGAATCTATGTGTATAGTAACACAAAACCAGATTCTGTATAGTTTGAATATCATGTTAATTACTCGTTTCGGTACTTGTACAGTTTAATAAAGGCATTAAAAATGAAAATATCGAAAACAAAAGGTTATATTGTACGTACCCGTTATGGAATGAAGTTCTCAAAAAAAAAAAATTCACTTAATTTGATCAAGTGGGTTTTTTTTTTTTTTTTTTTTACAGCGAAAAATCAATTTGTTATGATACCGATCAAAAGGTAGACATGTTTCGATTTTTAGGAAGAAAAGCTATTATTTAACATGGGGAGGGGGTTGTCGCTTCAGGCCTAGTTATCTCCCTGTGATGTGTTCGAAAAATCGAAACATGGCTACCTTGAGCACGCTGTAACCCCCACCCCCCAAAAAAAACAAAAAACTAATCGATCAAATGAATTGAAAAATTTTTTTGAGAACTTCAGTCCAAAACGAATATGTGCAATATAACTTTTTTTTCTCTCGATATTTTCATTTTTTAATGTCTTGATTAAACTGTACAAGTACCCTGGTTTTTTTTTTTTTTACACGGTGGTCACCACTTATCAAGGCCCGGAAGTCACTCAGGAATAAGGGTTATTGCAAGTACATTACGTTAGTGTGGAGATTTGATGAAGTGTTTACTTAAGGGGGCAGTTCATTAGGAATTTGTTAACGTTGGACTTGAAGACATCCAGGTTGTAGTCAGGTGGGAAGCAGGCAGACGGAACAGAGTTTCACAGGCGTGCAGTTCTAAGAAAGAAGCTGTGTTCATGGAATCCACGTTTTGATTTAGGCACAGATAAAGAGTGGGGGAAATTTTTCACAGTGGATTCAGCTAGACGGGTGTTTTTTCGTGAAAGATTGGCGAGGGGGGACCAGAGATTGGAGTTCAGACGAGCACCTGCCATGGAAATAACGATAAAACAAGGATAGGCTCGCAATGTCTCTTCTGTGGGAGAGAGGTTGCAGGGTAGAGAAAAGGGCATCCCCCACTAAGCAACGAAGTCTATTTTGTACTCTGCCAGCAGTATTCCATCCTTGGACGTACTTGGCTTTTATATAGATAGAGAATTGCATCAGTAGTGAGATATCTTCTGGAGCGGTAGAAGGATCCCACCATCGTTCCAGCGACCTTGGCAACAGTTTCTGTACAATCAACCATCGTATCTATTTAATCTATTTCACTCTCCGATTTTAAAAGATTTACGAATGTTATTATTTAGAAAGTCAATCTTATTATAGGGAGGGATTTTTTAAAAACTATTTGAACTTTATAATACATTAGAACTTTAATATAAACATTTCTTATTCATTTTACCGCTTTATCTGAGTCAAATAAAGTCAGTTTTTATTTTGAAAAATTTTTGATTTTACGTATCTAAAACGAAAAATTGCCAACAAATTTTATTGTTAAAAAAAATGAACCGCTAAAAGGCATTTTGGTGCTTGTTAAAATGGACTCGACAGATCGAATTGTTAAATATGTGGTTTTGAGCAAAACCGACAGTACTTACTTAACTGTCATTTTGAAAATTACAAAATCTATCCAAAAATTATGAAAATTCCTTGAATAGAACAACTGCTCTTGTGTTTTTATTAAAAAAAAAAGAAGTTTATTGCTATAAATTACATATGTTAGAAGCCATTTAAGTGACGAAAGGGAAGATAAGTATGTCCCCTTTATTTGCAATCTTCAAGGTGTTCACATCGAAGGAAACTGCAATTTCACCCAATTTTCCGTAAAAATTACTTTCAACTATAACTAATTTTTTACTCGATGAATTTTCATAAATTTCGAATTTATTACTATTATCGACATGACTGTTATTTTTTGCTTAAAACCACATTTTTTGCTTAAAACCACATTTTTTGCTTAAAACCACATTTTTTGCTTAAAACCACAAATCGATCTGTTGACTCTATCTTAATAAACACTGGCCTTTTTTTAGTTTAGGGTGGCAAAATAAGGACATAACTTATCTCAATTTATTATTTTATATTCTCTAATTATTTTAACAAAACTTTTAGGGTCATGAATATTAAGCTGAGGCGTTTGAAGGAAGAATTGTCAGGTTGAGAGTTATTTGTCATGGATATCGGTGGTTGAAGAGGTGTCTTGCAATTGTTAAAGGAGACTATTATTTTAGATTTATGTACATCTGTTCTTCCCTCATGCCTATCATAGAGTGTTGTATTATCAGCAAATATACCCATCTCAGACACAATATTATCAAAGAGGTTGTTAATGAATAACAGGAATAATAGGGGTTCAAGGATCGACCACTAAGGCACTCCTGTTTGATCATATTGTCTAAGAAGGATCTAATTATATTTAGTATTTGTCCAGTAAACTACACTAGACTATTTTAAAAATAAATAACAAGCATGCCTTTAATTTCACGTATGTTCTATCTGATGCCTGAATGTATTTAGGGAATAACAAACTATCAGAATGGCTGTATTTCTGCAGTATTATTTATTTCTATTTATAATATATTCAATTTAGAATGTTCAAATAAATTAATGAACATGATACTAAAAATGGCATAGTAATCTGATGCCTAGGCTTTTTGTAAGTAACATTTTTTAATCAACTCTTTAAATATGGTTTTTATCTATGAAATGAAACAGAAAATCAATAAATAAATTTCATCAACTGTTTTTGTCAGGCGTTTCAGATCCTCATTAGATAATTCTATGATTAGCGAATCATCCTATCCACCCACCCAGGCCAACTTATTTTGTAATTACTTTTAACATGAGACTCTGGCTATATTGAACAGCAAAGTATCTAATTTAGGATTTAGCATTAAGCCACCATTTACTCTTAATAACTGTTCCCACGAGAGACCACCAAAGAAGTAGTTCTAGCTTTTTCTGGAAGTCATGCATTTCCGTTAAGAAGGTATTTAACCTCCAATACCAAGCTAGTTGCGGTCCATCCCCTAAATTTAAATGAGCCATGATGAATTAGTGTCATAACTAGTGATACAAGAAATACAATAGAAAATCTACATCACTCTTCTCACTAATATCCTGTTGTAGTAAACACTTACGCAGGAAGGCGTACCAGAATTTCATGTCCACATTTCATGTCTTGGGTGATAAAAACAGAACTTGTCAAAAAGATTGTATAAAA
The DNA here is from genome assembly GCF_053919585.1 of Euprymna scolopes. NCBI lineage: Eukaryota > Metazoa > Mollusca > Cephalopoda > Sepiida > Sepiolidae > Euprymna > Euprymna scolopes. The sequence continues at coordinate 15,106 of NW_027633383.1, forward strand.
CCATTAGATTATCAAACCTGTTCTCACACCTATTTCATCTTTGAACTCCATACACCCTGTATATCTTTGGATCAAGGATGAGATCCCAAATCACTCCTTAAATTTATTAACTCCAAACCACCAGAAAAAAGAACCCTTCATTTTGTTTTTTCTCATCAGCGAGCCACAAAGCACTTGGTTAGGAATTTTCTCTGTGATTAAAACATGTTATCAATTTGCATACTAGAAACAACACAGTAAATGTTTCGCTGTTTTCAGTAATTTCTCCAAAGATATCCAAAGATACTTGACATTTTGTCTAAATGTATCGACAGTGGTGGCTCGTGCATGGAGCTGTGGGACTGCAGCACCCCAAGTTATTTCTACACAATATTAATGATAAAATTAAAAATAATGCGTTTGTTTTTTTATTATCATTATTTTATTTTTTTTCTATGTGTACATTATAAAATCATTAAGTTTAATGTCGGTATCTCCAAATTCATATAAAAACAAAAATAAAACTGGCTTGGAGCTGTGAAATTCACAGTTACACTTTCTTAATGAAATTCTCTTGTGCGCATGCGCGCTTTAGACGCTTTAGATAGCCGATGAAAGGCGCTTGAGGAACTGTTGCTTGTAGAGGACTAGGACATATAAATCCTAATCCCGTTACAAAATAAAATAATGAAATGAATGGAATGAAGGAAACAATAACTCAATTGCGGGATGAAATAAACATGTTGTTTATTTTCTGTTGAAAATAAAAATGGTTTAGGTGTAACACGTGTTCATTCAGGCGTTGACGACTACATGCGTGAAAAAGAAAGAAATAAAGTCGAGGGCGAGAAATGGCCGTCCCGCACGTAGAAAGGAAAATAGAAAGGGAGTGTTGCCTCAGCAAAACCGTGCGTTCATGATAGCAGTCGTCCACGTGGAGAAGTCTTCAAACCAAGAGCTATGGACGCCGAACTTGCCTGGTTGATGAACCAAGGCAAAAAAGGAAGAAAAAAGAGGAAATTGAATAGTGTTGTGAACTTTTATATCGGGGTGAGTGTTCTGACTGCGCATGTCTAGAATTCCTTTCAGGGGAAGTGAGGTTTCACATGTTTTTTTTTTTGTTTTTTTTACATGGAGTTCACCACTTATCAAGGCCCAATGGCCACTCAGGGATAAGGGTTATTGTGTGTACAGTAATCAAAGGGATAGTGTAGCAATAGTATTGGAGAATTGGTAAGGTGTCATTACTTAGGGGGGGGGCGGTTCATCAGGAATTTGTTTGTGTTGGACTTGAAGACATCCAGGTTGAAGTCGGGAGGAAAACAGGCAAGTGGAACAGAGTTCCACAGGTGTGCCGTTCTAAGAAAGAAGCTTTGTTCATGGTATCTACGTTTTGATTTAGGCACAGATAGGGAGTGGGGAAAATTATTGACGGTGGTTTCAGCTAGTCGGGTGTTTTTTGAGAAAGATTGGCGAGGGGGGACCAGAGAATGGAGCTCAGACGAGCACCTGCCATGGAAATAACGATAAAACAATGACAGGCTCGCTACGTCTCTTCTGTGGGAAAGAGGTTGCATGGTAGAGAAAAGGGCATCCCCCACCAAGCCATGGAGTCTATTTTGTACTCCGTCAAGGCAGGATAGGCTGTTTTTTGCAGCCCCCGCCCAGGTGTGGCAGAAGTACTCCATCTTTGGACGTACTTGGCTCTTATATAGATAGAGAATTGCATCATTAGTGAGATATCTTCTGGAGCGGTAGAAGGATCCCACCATTTTCCCAGTGACCTTGGCCACAGACTTGATGTATGTGTTCCATTTCAGATCAGGTATAAAGGTCAAACCCAGGAGCTTATCAAATCCTTGGGCCTCCCTTAGACGAGAGCCATCCATTTCAATTGATGCCAGATGGGGAGCAGAGCGTTTATGATGTAGAGATAGGAGCTTGGTCTTAGATGCATTAAAGGTAACCAGCCACCTCTTTCCCCACTGTACCACATGCTCAAGATCAGAGGAGAGAGAATCAGAGAGAACATCATCATTTACGGCCTTTGATGTGTTGCCATAGATGGTCGTGTCATCAGCATAGATGTCAACGAAAGATTTTAGTATGTGTTTTGGGAGATCATTGATGTAGATCAGGAAGAGAGTTGGGCCCAGTATGGACCCCTGAGGGACTCCAGCATTAATACTGTGGGCCTCTAATTTCTGCCCATCAACCACTACCTATCAGATAGAAATGATTTAATGATAGAGAAAACATTTCCAGTGATACCGTAGCTGGAAATCTTGTGTAGTAGGCCTTTATGCCAAACCTTATCGAAGGCTTTTGATATGTCAAGAGCAATTGCCCTAGAAATGAAGCCTTTGTCGAGAGATTCGCTAATCCTATGAGATATAACCGTTAGCACATCTGCGGTAGATCTAGCAGAGCGGAAACCATATTGCGTGTTGCTAAGAAGGTTATTTCTGCTGAGGTGGTTGACTACTTCTCTATTTAATATGGATTCCAGCAACTTACTCATGACACACAGGAGACTTATTGGTCTGTACTGAGAGGGGGATGACTTATCACCTGAATTCTTAAATACAGGGCATACTGATGAGGTTTTCCAAGGTGTTGGAAAGCACTTCTCCTTAAGGCAACGCTTAAACAGTTTGGAAAGTATGGGAGCAAGTTCTGGTTGTAATTTTTTTAACACTATAATTGGAATACCGTCGGGACCAGTTGCTTTACTGGAGTCAAGGTTCTTGATTAGCTTGGCAACCTCACGCACAGATATTTGTATGTTGCATAGCGAGTTGACTGCTATAGGAGGGAATATGGGGAGTTGATGGCCTTCGTCACACAGGATAGAATTTGCCGCAAAGTTTTTGGCAAATAGTTTGGCCTTGTCGGATGCTGTCGAGATGACCTCTGGTCCATTGATAATGGTTGGGATAGAGCGCACGTTTCTATTCAAGATCCTATTTGCTATTTGCCAGAACTGGTGGGAACCAAGCCGCTGCTCAGCTACTTTGGATTTAACGGACTGAGTATATAGCTCTCTTGCATGTTTTATTACTCTTTTACAATGGTTGCTGGCGGTTCTGAAAGCAGCTTTAGTTTCAGTGCATCTATTACATTGGTAGCTATGGAAAAAGTGATTTCTGTGTGCGATGGCAGCAGCACATTCTGGGGAGAACCATGGCTGGCTGTTAGGTTTTTGTTGGAATTTTTTGGATGGTATGAATTGGCCTATGCCTACAAGTAACAATTCGGTCAGATCTGATACTATAGAGGACACATCCTTTTTAAACATGGAATGGAGAGGGAGATCAGATATGAATGTACGGAAGCTATCCCAGTCCGCCATAGAGTATCGGTATGCAGTACGGTGGAGAGGTACGTCAGTAGATTTATTATATTTCATGTTTATCTTAAGTGATATAACGCAGTGGTCGGAGGATCCCAGAGGAGATAGAACGGAACATGAGCATTGCTCAGGGGAAGTGGATAGAAAAAGGTTTAGGAGGCTTGCGAACTGACCGGTACTATCGGGCACACGATGGGTTCGCGGACAATCTGAGTGAGGTCATAGGCAATGGCAAAATCATGACAGAACCTCCCCTCCTCATCAGTATTATTTGAGTGGCTCAGCCATTCCACATTATGGACATTGAAGTCACCGCAAATGTGAATTTTAGCCGAGGGATGAGAAGACAGGATGTGGTCAATTTTTTCTGATATACTCTTAAAGACAGTAACTCCACTGTTGTGGGGGCGATAGAGGGCAAATATAAATGCAGTGGTGTAAGCAAGTGCAACCCGGAAGCACATATAAGGTAGATTAGGGTCTTCTCTTGAGATATCCCTGCCACATGGGAAGCCATCTTTAATGTAGGCACATATTCCATGCCCGTGGCGATCTTGAGGGTCAGATTTAGATGTTAGGTTAGAGTATCCTTTAATTATGAACTCATCTAGGGAGGTGGTCAGCCCTATTCCAGTTTCGCTTAGAAAGAATATGTCAGGTTTCGTCTCCTGTAATTGGGTTTCAACCTCTGGAAGGTTAGAACGTAGACCCCTGATGTTGGAGAAGGAGATATGGTAGTAGGGGTCTACGTAGGAGGATGGGGTTCTAGGTTTATTCGTGTTTTCTTTTTTGAGATATTTCATGTTGAGGATTTTGGGGTTTGTGGAACAGGTCAGCATACTTGTTTAGAGCAGAACAGAGAGGGAAAGTAAGAGAGGAAAGACAGGAAATTTTTTTTTTTTTTTTTTTTGTAGCACATGATAAGGTAAAGCCGTAACAATTACCCACTAGTATGGCATCGAGAGGCCCCACCAGAGACTACTGCATGGTCCAGAATCCATTCACCAAATGGCAATACAGCAGCCCCAGTACTTTGCACCTGCTGATAGGACAGCCTCCTTAGTGGTTATTCCAAGGTTCGGGTCCCTGACTATCAGGCGGTTAACGTCAGCCCAGATGAAAACATTTACCTCCAGCACCCTTACTAGTGACATGGCCGCAAGGATAGACATAGAGACAGAAAATTTCCGACATCTCAGACTACTATTCACGAAGTACTACCAACCTGGGAAGCAGCTTTTTCTTCCCCCTTTGTCAGAAACATCACTCATTAGAAATGAGGACTGAGGGATAAAAAAGGAGAAGCGAGGGTTACAGGAGCTGCCGATAACACATCCACTGCATTATCTACTCTCCATTAAAAAAAAAAAAAAACGGTAAGAGGGACTTATTTATATCTACTTAGTAGAAGTCTTTTGCCCATTCCCAGTTTAGAATAGAATTTGACGATAGTCTCCCCTCCCATATTAATCCATGGAAGTTTTTTTATTTTTTATTTTTTTGCGCTTTTGGTTCCTTCAAGATTAAACTGATAATTACGTTTCAATAATGCAACTTCTGAGGTCAGTTTATGTTTTTAGATTGGGGGCACCTTATTTAAAGGCTAGTTTAGGATAATACCAGACGTATTTAACAAAAAAAGTTTAAAACACGAGTAATAAGACATGATAGATAATGTTAAGGAGTTTCAATTTTTAGTAAGACTGCAATAAGAGAACAAAGACAAATAAATAAATTATATATAATACACAAAAATTGGCAAAATTAAGACAGGATACATTTCAACAGTTATGGATAAAGTTTTTAACTTAGCTATGAAGGCACCGACTCTTTCTCCCGAGGTCATCTTGAAAACTGACTAGTAGCTAGCACGCTTGGGGTGTTCTGGTACTTAAGAGATGTGGTGGGGTGGGCGTGGGGGTTAAATGCTTTTAACTTTTTTTTTTTTTCATTATTTTATTTATTTATTTATTCTTGCTTTTGGTTTGGTTCCTTGTGATAGAACCTTCGAGATTAAACTTATAATTACGTTTCAATAATGCATGTGTGCGTACTTGTACGCGTATGTGTGCGTACATGTATGTGTGTGTGTGTGTGTATCAGGATGTGTATATGCGTGCGTGTGTGTGCGTATGTGCGTGCGTACATGTGGGTGTGTATATGTGAGGAAAAACATGTTCGAACACGCTTGTCGTAGCTCCGCGTCATGAAATTCGTTGTTTGCTTAGAGTGTGCGCCTGTATAGATATGATAACATTATTATTGAAAAAACAACAACAAAAAAAAAAAAAAAAAAAGGAGATTCATATACAATTTTTTAAAACTATTATTAAAATCTGCATATAACGTGTTCTTGCACATAAAATATTGTGCTTTTTCTTTTCTTTTTTAAATACGCACCGCACACTTTTAGCGTTGCGTTCGTTGCACCTTGCGATTTAATTCGGTAGCAGACGGAAATATATAATATGCAGAAACTGTTTTTTTGTTTTTAAATTTTATTTTATTAAAAGTATTCGGGGATTTAGCAGTGAAGCTTTAAGCTAACAAGCGACCAAGGGTAAAAATCAAATATATAATAAATAAATCTTACCACAAAAATAAGTTACTTTTCCATCTACCTGCCTTTTTATTTGTTTGTTTTAAGTACTTTTAAATGTTATTTATTTTGCAACAACTAAACGGTCGACCTGTATCTGTAAATATTTTTGTTTGTTTGTTCACTATATAAAAATGTAAAATTTTTTATTTTGTATTTTATTTACAAATACGTTTTATTATAAATACATTTTTAAAATTAAATTTTGTAAATAAAACTGTTATTAAATAAAACGCTATTTTCAAATAGTAAACTCCTAAATTAACCCTCGTAGGGAGGCAAGTAAATTTCAAAGTTTTTCTTTTTTGTTTTTATATAAAAAAAGTTATTTTTGAAAATCTTTTTCGTTTGTTTGCAAAAAAAAAAAAAAAACAAAAAAAAAAAACGCAAACTGAAAAGTTTAAAAGGAATAAATGTATATATTATTTTTATTATTCTGTAAAGTGTACATAATTAAAAAAATATTTTTAATAAACTGTTTTTGCGTATTATCCATTTCTGATTGATTATTTGTCTTTGTTATATATTTGAATATTTATTTGAATGTTTGTTTAGATCGACAATGTTTATGTTTGTATTTGATAAAAAGCAAACTATGGAAGACCAAACAAGCAAAAAAAAACAACTTATTTTTCAGTGACGAAAATTTCAATGTATTATTAACGCTGAGGCTGGCCAGTACCAGATGGGTGACCATTTGTATGAGTTTGGTTTTTAATGTGTATGTGTGTGGGGGCCAGGCTCCCCAAAATGGGGGGGGGGGCAATTTAAAGTAGAATAAAAAAAAAATTATTTCAGCGCGTTTGGTCCACCGTAGTCGAAAGGCGGCAAACGTTTTCAAATGGGATCGAAAAAATGATGCTATTTTTAACACAAAGGGCACAATATTTATCGATTTTTTTTTGTATTGCTTCTTTAAAGCATGCCCTGTTTAATAATGGTCATGCATTATTCGGCTCGCTAAAAAAAAAATTGTTAATTTATTTATCAAAGATTTTAAAATGGCTTTTTTCGTATAAATATTAAATTTTTGTTTTTTTTGTTTTGCTGAATTTAAATTAATTATTTTACTTAACATATTCACCGAATTTCACACTTCAAAACTCAAAAGCGGGATAATTAAACACAATCGAAGTTCTGATATTCAGACGTCAAAATAAGGTATGCAAACAATTTTTTTTATTTTAATCTATAATTCTGTCCCTTACAACAACACAATATGTTGTGTTCAGTTTCAGATGATTATTTTAAGCATATTTGTACCCCCCTCAAAACAAGGGGGGGGTTGTAAGCAAAAAAATATATATATATAAATATCGTTTATGAAAAATAAGTACACTGTTATAAAGTTCATTCTTCTCTTAATAATCGCTGAAAATTTCGTATTGATCGGATAATTACCTGATTTTTGGTAGATTTTTAAAAAGACGGTCCGTCAAAAAGTACTTACCTGCCCTCCCAGTTTTGGTGGTGCCTAAAAATATCTATTCATATATTCGAATTTCTTTTATACGATATTAAAAAAATACGTAAAATTTTTGAAGCAGCACCCCCACTAATCTCAGGCACGAGCCGCCACTCTGTATCGATAAAGATATATAAACGGTTAGGGCATGTCTGAGCTAGCCTAGACGTCGTTTTTTTTTAATGGAAATTGCTCGAGATAAGGCATAAAACTACTTTATATAAGGAGCTAACAAGCAGTGAGTCTGCGTTTGTTGCACGTTCGTTCCTGTTGAATGGTGGTTGTGGTTGCCGTTGTCTTCGCATGTGACTTTGCGGTAGTGTGTGTACATTGTTTGGACGGGCGCTAGTTGCGCATTCGTTCTTATTGAATGGGTTTCCAGTTGCCGGTGTCAACGAAACTTCAAGTTGTGAGTTTATCCGTGTGCGTGGTGCATCTCAACTCATTGTTAATTCAGCTTCTTCCTGTGTGTTGATAGGGATGTCCTGTAATTGTTTCTTTGTTGTTGCGTCTGCTGTGAGGGAGAGAATTGCATAGGCCTATGTGATTTTGTTCCTCGCGTTAGTTGCAGGGTAATGTCAAGAAACCGTGAAAAATGTTTGTCGAGCTCGAATTTTTAAAAAAATTCTGTATGAAGTCGACAGCTCCATGTTTATTTTTCTGCCGAGTCTGGCGAGGGGTTTCGTTATTGTAGTTCGTTGAGGTACTTGTCGGTAGTAGGTCACTTATTTTTCTTTGTTGAAAAGTTCGTTTTTTTCTTTATCAAATAAAATGTGCGTCTTGCTCAAAACAATTAATTTCAAAAAGGTAGGGTCGCCATGCTTGTTCGTTTCACGTCTCATCGTGGTTGCCGGTTTGTTGTGAGACTTGTGGCATAGGAGGAAATGCGTGTTCCTCTCACGTTCAGTGTAGTACTTACCAACAAAACAAACGCCCACGTGTTTGTGCCTTGTGTAGGCATGCGCGGCAACAAAATTTGGGTTTTTATAAGCGGAAGAGCTCGAGGTTGTCAGGAATCTCCGGGCGCATGCGCAAGAGGAGGGATTGAGAGAGTGGTATAAGAGGCAGGTCGAGTGAGAAGGCTGTTGTTGTCATTGGACATTACAGTGACGCGTGCGTTAGCAGTTGATTAAGAAGCTGTTTTTTTTTTGTGTCAAGTCGCACACCTCGGTGAAGGTCATATAAGTCGTGCACCTCAGTGAAGGTCAAGGTCATAAGCTATTTCGGCTATTTCGTTTTGTCTCTTTTCCTGGACAACTATGGCTGGGGCAAAGTTTGATTTAAAACTGATACCCGAATTCGACGGATCCACTTCTGTTGTCAACTGGGTCAAAAGGGTTGAGCTGACCTGCAACCTCTGTGAAGTAAAGGGGGTGCATACCGTGATTCCCCTGAGATTGGCTGGAGGCGCCCTGAGTGTATATCAGCAACTTAGTGCCGTGGAGAAGGCTGATGTTACCTGTATAAAAAATGCTTTATACAAGGCATTTGCCATAGATCCCTGCACGGCCTACAAAACATTTGCCTCTAGGAAGCTCATGCCAGGAGAAACCGTGGACGTCTTCTTCGCGGAGCTGAAGAAACTTGCAGTTCTATTTGGCAATGGAGTGTCAGAGCAAACACTGGCGTATGCTTTTGTGGCCGGCCTTCCCACCCATGTTAAGCAACTGTTGAGGGCTTCCACCAGCGTATCTGTAACGCCCATGGAACATTTGTTAGAATGCGCTCGAGCCATTATCAGAGATGAGGAGGACCTGAGGGAACCGGTTGTAATGATGGCGCAGGCAGCCAAGACTAATGCTGAAAAGAGTCCCAGTTTGAGACCCACGACCAATGGGAAATGTTTCTGCTGCAGCCAGCGAGGCCATTTCGCAAGAAGTTGTACTAACAAGGGGCGGGGGAGCCTGCGCTGTTTCCAATGTGGCAGTTATGGACATTTATCCCCAAATTGTGCGGGAAATGCATCAGGGGGAAGGACGTCAGCGCCACCCTGTTCCTCGGACAAGATTTAATTGAGGCGCAACCGACAATAAATGTGTACGTGGACCAACTGCCTTGTTCAGCTCTTCTCGACTCCGGGTGCTCACACACCATCATGAGTGCCAAGTTGTGTCGAAACTGGACAAAGCAGAATATCAAAGTACCCACAATAGGTGGCAATACGCAAGCTTGCTGTGGAGCCAGAACTGTCAAAGTCCACACAGACTCTGGTGTGGCCGCAGACATTAATGTGCTGCTGATGCGAGGGGATTTGCTGGGATTCGATGTACTGTTGGGATATGATGCTATTAAGGCACTGGGGGGAGTTGTTATTGGAAGAGATGGGACTGTGCGATTTTTGGAAACCCCAGTGTGTGCTGCAGTTCACATTGATCGGCCTGATTTTAAGGTGAACTACGACCCTCACCAAAAAGCATGGACTGCATCGTGGAGGTGGACAGAAGGAAGGGCGCCAACCGAACTCAAGAATAGCATTGCAGAGCACTCGATACCCGACAAGGCCCGTAATGAATACGAGAAGGAACTTGAGGCATGGATCCAGGATGGATAGCTGATCCCCTACCCCAACAAGCTGGGACCACCCAAGGGTCTGATTCCCTTAATGGCGGTAGTCCAGCATAACAAATCAAAAGTTCGTCCGGTGCTGGACTATTGTGAACTCAATAGATACATTGAGACGTACACTGCCGATGCTGACGTGTGCACCAGCAAGCTGAGAGAATGGCGCCAGAAGGGCTCCAATGTGTCTATAGTAGACTTGCGGAAGGCTTATTTGCAGGTGCGAGTGGATGAGACATTGTGGCCGGTCCAGACAGTGTGGTTCTGGGGTCAGAGATACTGCCTTACTCGACTTGGCTTTGGGCTGAATGTGGCACCGCAAATCATGAAGACCATTGTAAATGCAGTGTTGTCCCAGGAAAAGACCACTGAGGACGCAACATCAGCCTATATTGACGATGTGTACGTCAATGAAGATATACAATCTGCGTCGCATGTCAGAGAAAAGTTAACTCAATTCGGGTTGGAGTGCAAGGATCCCGAACGTCTGAGGGATGGAGCACGAGTATTAGGATTGGACGTTTACGTGGCAGTGAGGTTCCAAACATCCCTGATGTTATTACGTGGCAGACTATTTTTTCCTTGTGTGGGAAATTTATTGGTTACTTACCAGCGTGTGGCTGGCTCCGAGCAGCTGTGGGCGTCATCAAACGCAGGGCAAATTTAGTAACTACAGGTTGGAATGACGTATCTGATGATGCTCTTCTAACTCTGATGACGACAAACCCTAGAGAGAGTTAACAAGGAGGACCCTGCCCGCGGAGAATGGTGTGTCGATGGGGACACTGTGAATGTGTGGGTTGACGCTTGTTCTTTAGCATTGGGAGTGTTATTGGAGCAACGTGGAAACGTAATTGAAGACCCGTGCTGGTTGCTCAACACATCAACCTGGCGGAACTGGATGCTGTTGTGAAGGGTTTAAATCTGGCACTGCAATGGCAGTCAAAGAAGTTGCACTTGTACATGGATTCTCTCTGCGTCTACCACTGGGTGTCCGACAGGACGAACGAGAATCCGCACTAAGGCAGCCAGTGAGATGTTAATCCGGCGGAGGCTAAACACCCTAAAGAGTCTGGTATCGGAGTATGACCTGTTGGTGAGTGTAACGCTCGTGGCATCACACTGTAATCGTGCAGACCAACTAACCTGTGTGCCTCACAAATGGTATGAGGCTGTGAAGACAGGCGTGGAGTTTGCTGCTCGATCTTGCGCAGTTGGCGCGATTAGCTCATGCCAAATACAAAGAATTCATGTGCAGAGTGGACATCCAGGTATCAAAAGAACTCTGTATTTTGCAAGGCGTATGGACCCAGCAGTGACAAGGGCGGATGTCAGGCAGATCATCAAGCACTGTGAGGCATGCCAGTCTATCGATCCTGCACCTGAGCAATGGCAGAAGGGGCGATTGGAGGTTGAGCATGTGTGGCAACGAGTAGTGATGGATATTACCCATTACAGTGGTAAGCCCTTTCTAACCCTTATCGACTGTGGACCCACTCGTTTTGCGGTGTGGCGGCAAATGACCAGGCAGGACTCAGCGAATGTTGTCCACCAACTGTCATCTATCTTTTCTGAGCGAGGTGCGCCGGAAGAGATATTGATGGACAACGATGCTGCTTTTTGTAGCCACCAAGTTCGGCAGTTGTTGAATGAGTGGGGTGTCCGACTACGACTGCGATGTGCTTATGTGCCATCAGGGAATGGCATTGCTGAGAGAAGCCATCGCAGCATCAAGAGAATTGCTGCCAGAAAGCAATGCACCATTACGGAGGCCACGTATTGGTATAACATCACACCAAAGGATGGGAAGACACTAACAACAGCACCGGCCAATGCCATACACACATACCGTGTTAGGATAAAGGGCATTAACACTGTCCAGCCAATCGACGAGGAGAGTCATGACAAATACAAGGTAGGGGATCGAGTTTAGGTTAGACCCTCTGGAAACCGGTGCACCATCAAGTTCAAGCGAGGACGAATTTCTGGAGTGGTCAGCCAGCAGTCGGTCCTTGTTGATGGAACCCCACGCCATGTGCACGATCTTCGCCCAGCTTATGAAGTACATCCCAGAGAGCGATGAATCATCAGATGATGAGCTGCTGATAAGTGAGGTCACCGAGCAAGAGAGTAGTAGTTGTAGTTCGTCTGATCAGGCAGGATCAGAACCAGAACCAGAACCAGAACCACACCCAGAACCAGAACCAGAACCTGAATCCGAGATTGTAAATACCACCCTTCGCAGAAGCCAACGAACTAAGAGGCCACCCCCGGAGTGCACTCTATGTAATCATCAGATGTCACCATTTTGTAGCGGTCTAAGGTATAGAAGCAAATGCGTGTTCCTCTCGCGTTCGGGTGTCACCATTTTGTAGCGGTCTAGGGTATAGAAGGAAATGCGTGTTCCTCTCGCGTTCATGTGTCACCCATTTGTTGAGGTGGTGCAAATTAGGACTAATGAATTAAATTGAGAAAGAGACGAACTACGTGTTAAATTGAATTAAACGAACTAGGATTTATTTCGTGAAGAAACAAATGAAAGAAAAGGGTACTACATGTGTTTAGTTTGGCGTCTCTCGCTGTTAACTGGTGAGAAGGAAAGTGTATAATAGTTTGGTGTGCAAAAGTGTATAGTTTCGTCTCTTCAATGAATGTTTCACTAACAAATTACTAACATGATTCTAACTAATATTCACCTGTATCAAACCATAATATAAAATAGTGTCAGGATAAAACATCGAACCATCAACACTCACGGCCATATATCAATATCTTCTCGGAAAAAAAAAAAAAAAAAAAATGGAATTTTTACCACATCCAGAAGAATTAAATTTTTCTTTGGATAATCTCGGACAGGAATAGGAAACTTGAAAAACCCAATTTCAATTGTTCTTGCAAGCTACAGAGTTGGACAAGAAACCGGAGAAGGTGAAAACTTCAATATTGCTGATTTGTATAGGAAACGAGGGAAGGAAAATATATTATACGTTCAACTTTGAAAATGATGACGAGAAGCTAAACTTGAAAAAAGTAATAGAAAAATTTGATGCACACTGCCAACCAAGAAAAAACCTGACATTTCTCACATATCAATTTCTCACATGCAAATAGAAAGAAACATAGAGATTTGATGAGTATGTCATGGAATTACGGCAAAAGGCAAATTGTTAAAAAATCCATTACAAAAAGCCCTCCAAGAATACAAAGATTCTTACTCGTGCTTCAGAAATACGAATTCGAAGTAATATACATTCCAGGGCGAGAATCCATAATTGCTGATGCATTATCACGTGTATATATATCAGACAGCGAACAAGAAATATCAGATACAGAAATGGACAAATATTTGCATACCATTATAAAACAATTCCCAATGAACGACCAAAAATTCAACATATACCGTGAGGAGACTGGGAAAGACCAAACACTAAAAATCCTCATGAAATATGCGACATCAAGAAATTGTTTGAAAGTAGACAAGACCCATACCTAGCAATGTTAGCGTTACGGACTTCACCATTAAAAGATAAAACCCCGTCACCAGTCCAACAGTTGATGAAAGCTAAGGAAAAATCTACCAAATATCATGCATAACAAAACAATGAAAAAGCATGAAATAAATAAAAAGTTCAAAGAGCTACCAAAACTAAAGAAAGACGATACTGTTCGTATTCTTTCACAAGAAAAATAGAACCTAAAAGGTAAGATTGTAAAAAAATTAAAAGAGCCTCGTTGATATCTAATACAAACAGGACAAGGAAAATATGTACGGCATAACAGACATCATATTTTAAAAACAAAAGAAAATCAAAAGTTTAAAGTCAGACATGACTATGAAAACATATTTAACCAAGAAAATAGTCAAAAACAAGTCGTATCAAAAACAAGCTCAGAAAACAAAATAATACCAAATGCCACAAAGAAAAGGAGACCAATTAAACGTCCAGCCCGATACAGAGACTAAATGAGAAAACTTTAAAAATAAAAATACTTTTATTTTTAAGTAAAGAAAACCCAGGAGATGTTACATATGGAGTAAACATGAGTAAAAAGAAAAAGAAAAAAAAAAGAAGCGATTGAGGAAAATAAAAGGCTAGATGAGAATATTCAAGGGAGGTAATTAATAAAACTTTATTGGCAGACTTATCTCCCTTTTATTGATCCGGAGTCGAAATTATGAGTTGTACTTTGTTCGGACAACACCGCAAAAAGGATGTCGGTAGCAAGAAAATGAATACTAAAAAATATGGGTATTATTTACAATTTAAAGAGAAATATAGTGTACAGAGATTTAAATTAATAAGTATTTTGTTCCTAGAATTCATTATTTTATCTTCTTTTATTTTGGATAAATTAAATTAAGAATTTAAAAAAGTTTTTTTCATTCTTTTGAATGAAGATGAAGACACGTGTTTTTCCAGGCATTCGGACCATCGTTACAAACGGTGATGCAATTTGAACTTGGTAAATAACAATTGTTTTTGGTTTCTTTATTCAGTTTTTTTTTTTTTTTTTTTTTGTCCCCAAAGACTTTTTCTTAGGGGCAAACACTAAATTATACAACGAAATTAAATGATGGTAGTTTAATTTCTAATGTTTTGTGACTAAAGCACCTCACCTGTCCTCCAAAATATTTAATTACTATGAAAAGGTAAAATTTTGAGTTATCTCCCCCTGTATTTATTTATATCGGCCGCCCTTCTTTTCCAGATCAATTGTACACGTTTTGTGTAGTAGATTAATCTCGCTGTAACTTACTGTTTGTTATATTATTTAGTTTATTTATTTTTTTTGTAAAAAAACAAAAAAACAAAACAAAACAAAAAAAAACGTTTTCTTTTCTTTTTTTTCTTTTTGTAAAAAAATAAAAAGTTTTTGGGATCCACATCGAAACCTAATTCACTGAAATAATAAGCGACTGTTTTAAGATATTCATAAAACTGTTGCGGGGAGGCCTGAAGGTGGTTAGCCAACTGACCGTGCAACTAAATATATATCAGACACAAGGACAAGGAATGAAACAACAGGACAAAGAAGAAATGACAAACTCTGGTGGTTTAGTTTAAAGACGAAGATTCGCCTTTTATTTAAACAAACGAAAGGGTGGCAAATGCAAATTTGTTCACTGGGCGATGCTGGTCCGGGATCCGTCGCCGGTGTATTCGGTAAGGGGGATGCTTGTCGGTTCGCCGTAAGCTGGAAATGACGTCGGAGGAATCGGCGTGGTAACTGATGCGGGTGATTGTTTGACTTGGGTCCGACTGAGATGTTACTGATACGTTAGCCTCAGGCTATGAGAGGAACGGACGGACAATTGGCAACACTGAGTTTTTCAGCATCCACTAGGTACGGACGGGCGCTCGGATCGGACTGACACTGAAGGAAGAAGTCAGTATATGAGAGGTACAGACGAACGAATTAGCAACGCTGAGGATTCAGCGTTCATCAAGTACGGACGGACGCTCGGATCGGACTGACACTGAAGGAAGAAGTCAGTGTATGAGAGGTACGGACGGCGAATTGGCAACACTGAGGGTTCAGTGTTCATCAAGTACGGACGGACGCTCGGATCGGACTGACAACTGAAGGAAGAAGTCAGTGTATGAGAGGTACGGACGGCGAATTGGCAACACTGAGGGTTCAGTGTTCATCAAGTACGGACGGACACTCGGATCGGACTGACACTGAAGGAAGAAGTCAGTGTATGAGAGGTACGGACGGCGAATTGGCAACACTGAGGGTTCAGTGTTCATCAAGTACGGACGGACACTCGGATCGGACTGACACTGAAGGAAGAAGTCAGTGTATGAGAGGTACGGACGGCGAATTGGCAACACTGAGGGTTCAGTGTTCATCAAGTACGGACGGACGCTCGGATCGGACTGACACTGAAGGAAGAAGTCAGTGTATGAGAGGTACGGACGGCGAATTGGCAACACTGAGGGTTCAGTGTTCATCAAGTACGGACGGACGCTCGGATCGGACTGACACTGAAGGAAGAAGTCAGTGTATGAAAGGTACAGACGACATGGAGGCCAGAGTCGTGGTGATGATGTGGACTTCTACGGCGTGGAGACCGGAGCCACTGTAGTGGTAGTGGACTTCTACGGCGTGGAGACCGGAGCCACTGTAGTGGTAGTGGACTTCTACGGCGTGGAGACCGGAGCCACTGTAGTGGTAGTGGACTTCTACGGCGTGGAGACCGGAGCCACTGTAGTGGTAGTGGACTTCTACGGCGTGGAGACCGGAGCCACTGTAGTGGTAGTGGACTGGACTGCTACAGTGGTGAGACTGGAGTCACAGTGATTGCGCGAGCGTCGAACGGTTAGGGAACCGTGAGCAAGTGCGGAGCTTTGCATGAGAACCAAGCCGACGAGCGGCGAAAATATCGCCGAAATATTCAGAGGGCTGCTAGATACCGGGGACGGGCAGGAAATTGTTTCTATTTATAAACAACAGTTAATATTAATTCCCGGATGTGTTCTTTACGAGCAGTCGATGCTGAAGGATTTCGTTGTTTGTATTTCAAAGTTTTTTCCAGGAAATTAAAGTTTGTTGTTTTTGTTATTGTTGTAGAAAAGATGTTTTTTTTAAATTTCTTTTCTACAACGGGGCCCTGAAATCACGTGACAGCCGCCGACATTGCTGCTGCTGATGATTTTGGCGAAAGGCCCTCAATTGGTTGTCGTCTGTCGCGCTGTTGCTACTGCTGATTTCGGTAGAGTCTATTAATTGCTGTTCGTTTGTAATGCTGTCGTTGTTGTTGTTGTTGTTTACTTGCTACTGCTGATTTTGGTAGAGTCTATTAATTGCTGGTCGTTTGTAATGCCGTCGTTGTTGTTGTTGTTGTTTACTTGCTACTGCTGATTTTGGTAGAGTCTATTAATTGCTGGTCGTTTGTAATGCCGTCGTTGTTGTTGTTGTTGATTAGCGGCCAAGCCGCGACAAAACAATCATTTACAAAAAACGTAATATTCTATTTTAATCGCTTATTATAATTAAAGGACAGGGAACCATTTTTTTTTAAATCTATATATTAATACGATAGCGTATGCGTTATTTTGTGTGTCACTGTCACGTTACATCCGAGTCGTTTTGTATGTCACGCACGTTACATCCGAATCATTTCTTGTTAAAAATAATTTTACCAAGAATTCTTCATAAGTTTTGGTTTCGGTTTCGATTATAGTTGATGGCACTCAAGTCATTTAATTTTTTTATGAATAATTTTACTAAGAATTCGGTATTATTTTACTTTAAGGCCCGTCTCACATCCGTATATAAAAAAAATTTTTTTTCTAGATTTTGGTGTGCTAAAAACGAATCTGAAAACCGTTTCCGTCGCAAAAAAATAGTTTTCATGATATGAAGAAATTTCTTTTTCAAAAAGTGGGTGATCGCTTTTCCATGTAAATATAACTTAAAATGAGTACCCACTTTCTGGCCACCTGAGAGAGGAAGCATTTTTTGTGTGTTTATTGGTTAAAAAGTTTTTTGATTTCTTTTGCATGGTATTAACCTCTGAACTCTGGGACTATTTTCCATTTCACAGCCTATCCTTCGTTTACGCTACACACGAGCATAAACGAAAGCTGTTAAATGTGCACTCGCGTACCAAACTGCCTTTTCACAGTGTAGTATTGGCGAAAAATTAAAATTAGATGAAAAACAAGTAGTTTTCCAAATATTAAACCATGTAATTCTATGTTATCATGGGTGGCCATTTTGTACACGCAAGTGCGCGCACATGGCCTACGTTCGCGCGCACAAAATGGTCACCCGTGATAACATAGAATAAATATATACGAAATCTGCAGGAATTAAAATATCATATTTAAGTGTATTTTACGACATGGCTACACAGGGTACCCCCCTGCTAGCTTGGATAAATACTTTTGCAGTTTTAACAAAATAGCTACAATAATATCAGAGATTCTCCATTTATGCTGAATATTTACAGAATGCCAGCATCAATATATTACATATGAATTAGACCCGCTAGTTATTATTATTTATATAAAAAAATAAATATCTCTCTCCCTAATGCATCTGCTACCAGTCTCTCGCTCCTAGACAAGGTTCAAAAAAGAGTCGCCAATCTGATATGCCCTGAACTGGCATCTAAGCTTCAGCCTCTGTTCCATCGACGAAACGTTGCATCCCTCTGCTTGTTCTACAAGTATTTTAATGGTGAATGCTCTGACGAACTGCAGACACTTGTGCCCCCACGACGTAGACACCCTTGACAAACCCGACAGGCAGCTAAATCCCACCCCCACACAGTAGAGATCCCTAGATGTAAAAGATCTTTCTACTCCAGTAGTTTCTTCCCCAGAACCGCTAGACTCTGGAATTCCATTCCAGTTTCCTGCTTCCTTAACTGTACTGACCAGAAGTTTAAGTGCAACGTGAACCGACATCTTGCTGCCCAAATCCCTACATAGTGCCCCAGTAGTTGCTGCCCCTGATAGTAGCCCCCTACACCAAAGTGGCAATGTGCCTTGTTTGGGGTGAAAATGTAATAAAAAAAAAAATGTAAATAGAATTTTTGTAGAATGTTAAACGGTATTTTATTCAGTAAATGTTGGGGCGCGTTACTTATGGAAAAACGGTTAATTAAACTGCAGAAGCACTTGTTGAACTACACAAGTTCTATAATTGAATATCCCCCCCCAAAAAAAAGAACGGAAAACATAATGTTTTTGTAAACTTGTGAAAACTTTTTTTAGATGAATTAAAAAGCATTAAAAACTACATAACACACAAAAAAAATGAATTACATTTTTTTTTTTAAAACTTTATTTCAAATGTCCGCTAAAGATTCCTCTGCAATGTGATAAGTTAGTTCACTGCATGCAAATGCATCATGTAAGAAAACACTACTAAAGGCGGTGAAATGGTGTAAAATAGTCCCACGGTCTAGGGGTTCATACCATGCAAACGGTAAATTTGCGACGGGTTTGATTATCAGATTCGTTGTCAGCAACCTCAACTACCTCTAAAAAACGAAATTAGAGTAGTTGCTGTTCTGTTGTAGCATAAGGTAACATTTACCTTATCATTAAAGGACAGGGAACCATTTTTTTAAAATCTTATTATTTATAAAAAAATAAATATAAAAGCAAAGAAAAACGGACCACGATAACTTTTGAAATGTTATCTGCTGTATTTTTGTCTGTTTTTCGCAGTGGTGACTAATCAAATTAGTTGTAATCTAATGAGAAAAAAAACAAAACATAATTGAGAGCATGTTCACAACATTTTACATTTTGTTCTGTTTGTTGCCAACCCCTGTCCTTTCACCTCTAGTCTTTTTATAATGTCTGTTAAGGGCAGCTTATTCACTGATATACAAATCAATGCATATCAAACCACACGCCCCGATGATCCTTAAAAATCATCTCAAATAAACCCATTCTCAAATCGGCACTTACATACCCAGGGCTTCTAGGCATAGCTAGCCCTCACTACATGGCTAGACACAGCTAGCTCATACTACACAACGACATGAATTTAAAAAAAAAAAAAGGCTTCAATTGTAACTTAATCCCTCCTTAGTCCTCACTTGAAACCACACCAAAGACTGTAACCATTGCTGGAAACTTTCTTTTCATCACCCTGGGCACATCCCTGATATTCGTGGCAATCCAGCAATGCAATTTGAGGCTGCTGGCAATGGTCCTGTTGCCATAACTTGGATCAGTAGAAAGCATGTGTTATACAGAGGCGCAACACCGATCATGCTCGAACACTGTGTCACTTTCAGACATGATAAAAGGCTCCTATCACTCTTGGGATTTGTACACAACTAACTAGTCTGTAATAAAAAAAGGAAACCGGTTTTTATCAAATGGAAATGAAATTATGTTGTCTTTTTTATTGTTCCACTCTGTATAAACAGCCTATAAACATTATAATAACTGTTTTTTTTTATTTGTTTTTGCAGACTTTACATATTTCTATTTCCTTTTTATTTTTTCTTCACAAAATCCTTTTTCATTCCATATAAAAAAAACTTTCCAAGATTTTTGAGGAACATTTGTCTCTGATGAGTTGTTTAGAGGTCTTCTGCTGTTCAATGAAACCTGTTTAAGACCTACTTCATGAAAGAAATGAATAAAAAGCTATGAGTGTGAATTAAATACATCTGTTTTGGAAATGATAATCAATTATATATATATATATATATATATTTTAAATATTCTCTCCAGTGCTTTTTCTGTGCACATTTGAACTTTTCTTTCAATGATTTGGAACTCATTCCATTTGTGATTTTTTTTCCAAGGAATTCTGCCTTTTGGATCATTTTGGACCATTTGGAACTTACCTGTTGGATTGGAAATTTTTAATTCGACCGTGTTTGGATTTTACCATTTTTGGATTTTTACCCTTCACCGGACTATCCATTTATGTGAAATCTTTTTATCATTTTTCTTTTACCTCCTACTCCCATTACCTCACTCTTTTTTTTAACCAAGTAAGATCTGTGACTTACTTGTAGTTTCACTAAATACTTTTACATGCAAAATCCGATCCCGCATTTTGCTAATTCCTGCCCTCTGATGAGAAGGAGAGTATTTCTTCAAAACTCCGCGGATTAAGGACTATCCACTTATCTTGTGCTTCCTTTTTAAAATTAAATATGTTTTTAACTCTTTTTCAAGATGTCTTTTAACATGTTTTATTAATCATTTGTTCATATATATATATATATATATATATCGAATAATTAAAAAAAAATTAATTAAAATCTTTTTTTTTTTATTTTATATAGATTTTAGCAAGTGTATCCTCTACCCATAAAGATGTCTCTTTACAAGAAAATATTGGCTAAACTTGAAGATTTTGGCTTTTATCAGATTCGGATTTTTATCCTGGTCAGCCTCCTCGAGATCTCAACCGCTATATCGATGGTGCTTCCAGTATTGACTCATGCCAAGGTGAACTTTCGGTGCTCATTCTTTATAAATTCCCAAAATACTACAGACAGCAACAGCAGCAGTGACCTTCTTAATTTAACCAAACAAGATGACCTTCTTCTGACCTTTACAACCGAACAAACTAATGTCTCATTTTGTGATAACTGTTGTGACCAGAAATGTTCGGAGATTACCTTCTCTCCGGAATTTACTTCTATCATCAGTGAGGTTTGTTGTTTTCCTCTTTTTGGCTTTACTTTCACGAGTTTTGTAACTCTCGCTTTCCTGTAGAGAACGATACCTAAAAATATCAGTAAAGGGTTGAAACAATTATATGTGTCTTCAAGTCCAACATAAACAAATTCTTGATGAGCCGATCCCCTTCAGTAATCCAATTGACCAAGTCTACACTTCTAACGATTACTATATTGTTCTTTTGACCACGTACACTCTTTAACCCTTTTCCTCAAATGGCCTCTGGACCTTGATAAGTGGTGATTCCTTTGCAAAAAAAAAATAGTAAATATAACTGAACCTTTTTTGAGATGTGCATAAAATGAGTGTCTGTTCCTATTGAAGCGGTATATTATAAAAAGTATTTATAGCTCTAGTATTGCACTATTGAGCTATTTTTGCATTATTAATATCAATATTTGAATACAAAATTGGAAAATTTTTATTTCAATAGTATAAATATACTAGCGGAAGGTCTGATGTTGTCCGAGATCAACAAATGTTCCATCTTTCTATACATTCATCGTCATTGACACTCCTGCAGTCTACTTGGAGGAAGCGTCACATGTCTCCCTGCACTGACTTAGTCCACAATATATTGTAGTCTAGATTGCACTGTGGAGAATCTATTGTTGATTTTATAAACTTATTTTTGTATAATGGCTTGAAATTAAATTTTCAAATGTAAAACTCGAGTATCACGGTTCAGTTGTGCTCTAAACAGAAACATTTCAAACGTGCTGCTATCTTATCAAAGAACCAATTGTTAATTTTATGAACATATTTTTACATAATTACTTCAATTAAAGTTAAATGTGCAAAAGTCAAGTATCATGGTTCAATTGTGCTATAAAAAGAAACATTGATTTCAAATTTACCCCTGTCTTATAAAAAAACCTACAGTTAATTTTATAGGCTGGGCCATTCGGTTTGTGCGTCAATAAAACTTCTCAAATGCACTTGTGATGTTAGGTTGTATGAAAGTGTTAACTTTGGTCAAAATCGAACTTCCTTTATTTTATATAGAAAACCTATATAAGAACATGTACAGACACATCAAATACATTTGTGTGAAATTAAAAAAAAAATCAACCCAGCCATTTTGGAGTCCATAGGGAACAAACTTGTGTGCGCGCCACACACACACACACACACATAAAGTTCCATTTTTATATAATAGTAGATATATATATATATATATATATATATATATATATATATATATATATATATATAGTAAGTTATAAAAATATACATGATAACTAAGCTACACAGAATATTCTGTGTTTCATCCATGCTAGGATTCATCAGGCTTATGCGAAGAGTTGTGGTTATCTCGTGTTTTTATATGCACACATTCTATTGAGTTTTTAGTTAGCCAATCAGCTTCCTAGTTCCCAGCGTGCCCCTCCTAATAAACCAATGGGCAGGCACTTACAGGACAAAGGCTCAGTTGACCTGAGGTTCAACCCTTCCTTTGAGTGTGCTTTTTTAGCAGGAAGCATAGATATTTAATGATCTGACCTATTTTAAACCTAGGTGTAGTTAAATGTGAGTTTTTTTTGTCTGTTTTTTTTTTATTATTATGTTAGTTTATATATATTATGTTTATATATATATATATATATGATAATTTATGTATGTTTATTTATTTATTTTCTATTGTTATTAATTTTAAAAATATTTTGTATCGCTATCCTAGAGTAAAGTTTATCCTGTGTACACAGTTGTTCACTATTTTTCTCCTACAGTTTAATAGGTGTTGGGGTTCTTTAAAATATAGGATAGCAAATTTTTCATGAAGGCATAATCTACATGGATCATCTAGGTCTCTACATGTGTTTGCATGTCTTACTATTTTCCGTTCGACTGCCGGTGAATGTCCGCTTTCTTTGAGTTCTCAGTATTGGTTTGCTAGTATTGTTTTCATTCGGTGTTTATTTTTTAACATACTTTTGTGGTCATAATATCAGGTTTTGAAATCTAAGGAAGTCATTTTTTGTTCTTCGGGTTTGCTTTCGCAAATATTGTGGCCTGATAAACTTTTTGTTAGACATTTATTTTGAAGTGGGCAAAGTGTGCAAGATCTACAGTTGCATTTATTTTGTTTTTATTTTTATTTCTACTGTGGTTGACGTTGTCCAGAATTGGTTTATTATTATTATTATTTCTACTAGTTACATATGTGTCCTTTGTGTTAGTTTTATTTTTGTCATGATGTCCACTTTTTTATTGTTTATTTTGTTATTGTTTTCATTGCATTTCTTTAATATTTTGTTATATACTTTAATTATCATCTCTAAATTTTCGCAACAGCTGTATGATAACTTTAGATTATTTTTATTGAAAATTTTGTGTAAGGGATTGGTTATGGGGAAGTGCTTTTCAATAAGATCTAGAAATTTCTTGCCAAGTTTTGTTTTTAACATTTGATTGTATGGCGCCGTATACCAAATTATAGTTCTTTTTCTTCTATTTTTAATTTTATTATAGTTATTAGTGTTTTGTTGTTTATATTTGATATCGATATTTTTGTATCCACTATTTTTTAGGGCTGTTTCGTAGGTATTGATTGACCTGTTAAATACATTTTCATCACTTGAGTTATTGATGAGTCTACTTACGATCGAGTTAGGAATCTGTTTTATAATTGATGGTGGGTGATTGAACTTAGGGTTTACCTATATTGGATTAGCGTTATCTTTTAAGTAGGGTTCATATGTGTTTTTGTCTAAATTTAACGTGACGTCCACGAAGTTTGTTATTTTTATGTTAGCTAGTACATCTACTTTTAGGCCTAATTTTTTCATTTCGTTGTGTATGATTTTCTTAAAGTTATCCCCCTTGATTTTGTTGGAGTCTTTTATTATAGCTAATCCATCATCTCTATATAGGCCGATATCCGTAGTATCAAATATGCTTGTAAGAGTATATAGAATGAATAATCCCACAAGATCTGATGCCTCTGCAGAATCCAGGGACCCATTACCAAATCAAAAGAATTTGTCGTTTTAGTTTTATCCATTGGTTATTGTGACTAGAACTGATTTTCTACATTTTTAAATAATGTGGATTTCTTCCAAGGATATATCGGTCTATGCCTAGGCAAACTCCAGTGCAATGTTGAAAAGTTCTTCGGGTATTGAGGGATAGAAATCTATGATGTCGAACTGTATAAACGTACATTTATTTTTGTTTTCTATATTTTTAAACCAAGTAATTGTTTCGGCAGCATTTGCCCACTGGTGTAATTCTAGGTCTTGTTTGATTTGTTTGTTTACTCTAGAAAGTATTGCTTTGCTAATTCTATCTATTTCTGATTTAGTTGGGTTTATCAAGCGAATGCTGGGGTTATTATTGAAGTCCCATTTATGGTCTTTGAGCAAAATGTATGCTTCTCTAGGTTTCAATTTGCCAATTTTATTGCTAATTTTTAATTTATTGGTGATTTGTTTACTTTTAGTGTTTATTATGTCTATGTAGTTGCATTCGTTTTTTGTAGTTTTTTGTAATGTTTTCTGTGATTAGTTTGTTATATTCTTGTTTATCTATTTTATAAAATTTCTAGTTTTATCTGCTTTTATAAAGATTTTATTAGAGTTGTTTATGTTTCTAACGATTTTGTGTAGTTTCCATAATTAACACAAAAATGTTTTCGGGATTCTTTTGAAGAAAATTATTCATTTTCGTCTCTGCTTTATTGTACTTAATTACATAATATGTAATTTTCATTTGAAAAAGTGTAATTAGTAAATCAGTTTAAATGTTTAGCGTTACACAATTGTTAAAAGTTTTACTACATGACTGAGAAAAGTTAGAGAAATTGTTATCATACTGATATCTTTTTTTTAAATCAGAAACCCACTTTGTAGTAAGTAGTGTGCAGGCTTTAAAACTAAGAGTGATCCACTCAGGCGATCAGACAGAATTTAGAGACTTGATGAATTCCTTCATGATCAATTCTTCTACACTACCACAGCGGGAACGCAAATTCAACCGAAAGATGCTAGAGCTGGGCCAGCCAATCAGTATAATCCTGGTCATGGGACTGCAGAAGGAGTCCAGCGATCCTGCAAAATGCACAAGACTCCAACCCAACGATAAACCTCAGAGCACAAATGAAGATAATGTCCCTCAACATTGAGAGAATTTCCATGCCAAAATGTGACTTTCTAGGAGAACTACTGAGGAAAAACAACATAGACATCCTCACTCTCCAAGAAACCCACCTCACTGACCAATCTCCATCGGGATTTATAATTCCTCGCTATACAATCATCAACAAACAGAACCATGCTAAATACAGCATGATGGCCTATACCAGAAACCCCGACAGGGCAATTCATTTTGGTGGTGGCCACCCAGCGAACCAGGATTTACACTGGTGACATTGAAATCACTAACATCTACAAGCCCACAAAACTCACCTGGATAAACTCTCAAAAAGTGTGATCAACCACCCAACAATCATCGTAGGTGACTTTAACAGCCACAACAGTAACTGGAGGTACCAAAAGAGCGATACTGCAGGAGAGCAGGTAACAGAATTGGCCACCCAGTCCAACCATCTCCTTATCCATGGCTACATGGACAAAGGCCCTTTCAAGTCAACAAGATGGTGGAAAGAATATTTCCTTGATCTTGTCATCACTAGTAAAAATGACAATCAGATACCTTTCTAACGGCCAACGGGTTATGAAAACTGGAGCAGTCCTCATCGACCTTTCTACAGCGTACAACACTGTTTGGATAGAAAGACTCATTCAAACTCGCAGAGGCCATCCCCTGCAGAAAGACATTACGCTTACTTGTAAAAATGACAGGAACTAGACACTATCATGTCAAAGAAAAATATAGAATTGAGTTCCTCAAGGCTCAGTACTTGCACCAACATTCCTTAACATCTACATCAGCGACATGCCCGCAACTATTTCAGTAAAGTTAAGATACACAGACGACTGAGTGTTGGCTTATCAATCAGACAGCTGGGAGGAACTGGAAAAGAATCTGACTGAGGACATCACCCTTATGAAAACCTTTGGTACTTAAGGATGAACACTAAAAAGAGTTACATCAGTTTTCCATCTCAACAACCACAAGACTAGATGAACCCTCGAGGTTAAAGCTGATCAATTCCCCAAGTACCTGAGAATCACCCTTGATAGAATGCTGTCCTATCAGGCTCACCTTAGGGGATGTACAAATAAGATTTCCAAAAGAAGCAACCTCCTAAAGAAAGTAGCCGAAACACAGTCCTCTGAACAAGAGCAGTCGCATTCTGCTACAATGTGCCCCAACATGATCTCGGAGCCAACACACAATCAATTGACAAAAAACTCTGAGAAACCATGCGTATTATCTGTCTGAAGTCAACCCCCAACACAATAGTTACCAATAGAAAGCTCAATTACACCCTCCTACATAAGTGGGGAAGAGGCAACTCAAAACTGGATTCAAAACGTTGAGGAAAACACCAGGGACTTAAAAATCCAACAAATTTATAAAGATACCTCCAGACTCAAGTTCTGAAAGCCTTTCTATAATTCAAAAATCGAAAATTTCAACCCAGTTGAGACATGGATGGCGGAATGGAGAAACAATACTCCCAAAGGGTGGACATCATTGAAGATCCATCTTTGTGCCTCCCAGATTTTGCTACAAATAGTAGGAAGCACTGTGTAGCCGCTAACTCGATCAGAACAAGACACTGCAGACTGCAGTAAACAAAAACAGGTGGAAACAAATAGACTTCCCAATCTGCTGAAATTTCAATGAAGCTCCCCCAGAACACAGACCACCTGATCTTACACTGTCCAGTCACCTGACTAGAAAGAGGCTATACAACAACCCGTCTATCTGAAGACAATTTCTCAGACTGGCTAAAAAATAGCGGTATAGAGGTCTAACCCATATGATACTACTAAACCCCAGAGATCACTTTAGGATAATAAGTGTAAATGCTGAGACAACATCGTGATAATCATTAATGGTGGAATGTGTAGAGTTTAATTCTATAAGAGGACGACTCAACAAGAACTTATTTACATTACACTTAATAACGGCCATGTTATAGTCAGCTATGAACCAGCTCCATGGTACTGTGTCCTACAGATGGCTAAATCATAGACATAGATTGAAGCTTGGTCAAGCACCTACCATAAAATTAATGATAAAGACTTGCAACATCTCTTCTGTGAAAAAGAGGACAGGAAGGTGAAAAGATCCTTGCCTACTAGATTTCGAATACGGTGCTAACATTTTCTTACAAAGAGAAAGTTTGTAAACTGATGCTGGATTTATTGTGCATTATGCTATTTTTCTATTTCATAACCGACTCTTTTTTTTTTTTAAATTTAATTTTTTTAATTTTTGTTAACCAGTGGAACCTTGTATGTGACCAGAACTCTCTAACGAATTCTATCAACACACTCACGATGGTGGGTCTTTTCTGTGGTGGCTTTGTCTCCGGACAACTCTCTGACCAATTTGGCCGTAAAAGGGTCCTTTATGGCAGTTTCACTCTGTTGCTGATTTTCCAGTTGATAAGTGGATTCTCCAACTCCTGGCAGCTGTACTTGGTGTGCCGTTTTTTTATCGGAGCTCTTATGTCAAGTATGTATTAAAAAGTGCCTGGAAATGTTTTTTTTTCTAAATGAAGAACACAATTCATTTAAACTGAATGTATAGCAGAGCAAAAATATTTTAAATTTAGAGTAAATTTATTGTTTTTTTTTTTTTGGAAAATAGCTTCAGTAACTAAAGAAAGTATAGTATAGATAGATAGATATAATTTCCTTTAAGAATATTTTAGGTTGAGCACTGTTGGGGAATAAAAACTAAAAGACAGTCAACTAGCATTTATGCAACATTTTAACTTCCACTTGTTTGAACACTCCAGACTTTCTACTGTCTGCACCCAAATTTGGCATTTATAAATTGTTAATTCCCTTCATTCTTGTGTCAATTGTTTAATGGTATGAAAGTAAAGGTGGCTTTGTGGCTGGGTTTGAATCTCCTGACTGGTAGGAATTATCACCTCCTACACTGGTGAGTGTGAAAGATTTAAGGATCGTGAAAAATTATTAAATGTTAAAGTAGAATCGACTATAAGCTGCAAATGCTTTAAATAAGATGTAAAAACAAATACCTATTCTCTTCTGTAAAGTGTCCGCAAGACGACGTATATTTGAAAGCACACCAGTGAATGTCTTGTTTAAGTAGCCTGCTCTCACCTCTCCTGCAAGCGGGCGAGTTTACTTCTATAGGGGTGTGACACTAAAACCACCTCTCCACCTTCATGATAGTAAGATTACATAACATAAACCCTCATCCCCAATACTTCAATTAATTAATAAATGAACCAAGAGAAAAATCGAAAAGATACAAAGTGGTCCCGGTATACCACAAATTAATAACTATACTTGCTAAAAATCAGTGCACCTCCAGTTAATAACTGCACTTACCAAAAAACGTTGATGAATAGGTTAGCATAAATAATTTAGCTAAATGAAGGAGGCAGTCACTCTCTCTCGACCCCTTAACACCATTTCAAGTGTTATACTTTCACCTGGCAAATATCATTTTTTTCCCTGGCTAAAACCCAAATGTAAAGTCTTGCAGAGGTTTGAATACCCTATATATTAAGTTTCATGTCTGTAGACCAAAAGCTGACAGAGGCAAAATTTTTTAAACAAATATATGTACGCATACAGAATATATACCGTATATAGAAAGTGGTTTGTGTTTAGTATAACCTTTGTATGTAAATGTTACACAGGAATAAATCATGTAGAATATCTGCATGAATATAATTACACGTTATAGTTAACTAAAGATGATTATAACATAAGAAAACCGAAAAAACTAATAGGGAATTAATTAAAATAAATGTTTTAAAGAATATGCAAATTAGCTAGATCTTTTGCAGATGAATGCAATTCCATGACTCATATATAAGAAAGTTGTATTTTCTTTTTAAATAAATAGAAAAAAGCGGTTTTAATATGAATATGAATATGCACAAAAACCTTCCAAATTTATAGGAAGAAATATATATATATATATATATATATATATAAATAGTAGCTCTAGATATATCTAAGGCTTTTGACAGGGTATGGCATGAGGGTCTCCTCAGGAAGATTAGATCTTACGGTATCACTGGTAGAATACTTAACATAATTAAATCCTTCTTAGATAAGAGAAAAATCCAGGTAGTCCTCGACGGTCGCACATCTAAACAATATGATATAAATGCGGGAGTGCCCCAGGGTTCTATCCTTGGACCTCTATTGTTCCTGATATTCATAAATGACCTCCCCGACAACATTGCCTCTGAGATGGGTATATATGCTGATGACACTACACTCTATGGCAGACACGACAGGAAGACGAATGAACACATTTCTAAAGAAATGGCAGAAACACTCGAGGAAGACCTCCAATCTGTAGTGGAATGGGGACAAAAGTGGTTGGTCGCGTTCAATGCTGCCAAGACTAAACTAGTTTCATTCAATAATTACAAGAAACCCTCTCTACCACCAATAGCAATGGCCAACGACCCTTTATCTGAGAGTCCATCTTTCAAACTCCTTGGCCTAACGTTCACAGGAAACATGAGTTGGAACAATTACATTGAAGGCATTGCCAGGGCCGCTGCAAGAAAGGTAGGCTCTCTCTACCGTGCTAGAAAACTACTAACACCCGAAAGTATCCTGTACCTCTATAAGGCCACCATTCGCCCATGTATGGAGTATTGCTGCCACATCTGGGCTGGTGCATCTGCTACTAGTCTCTCGCTCCTTGACAAGGTTCAAAAGAGAGTCGCAAATCTGATAGGCCCTGAACTGGCATCTAAGCTTCAGCCTCTGTCCCATCGACGAAATGTTGCATCCCTCTGCCTGTTCTACAAGTATTTTAGTGGTGAATGCTCTGATGAACTGCAATCACTTGTGCCCCCACGATGCGAGCACCCTCGACAAACCCGACAGGCTACTAGATCCCACCCCCACACTGTAGAGGTCCCTAGATGTAAAAGATCTTTTTACTCCAATAGTTTCTTCCCCAGAACCGCAAGACTCTGGAATTCCATTCCAGGTCCCTGCTTCCCCAACAGTACTGACGTGCAGAAGTTCAAGTGTAACGTGAACCGACACCTTGCTGCCCAAATCCCTACATAGTACCCCAGTAGTTGTTGCCCCTGATAGTAGCCCCCTACACCAAAGTGGCAATTTGCCTTGTTTGGGGTGAAAATGTAATAAAAAAAAAAAAAAAAAAAAAAAAAAATAAATAAATAAATTTACTTGTCTTCCTTTTTTTTAAAAGATGAAATTGTCCGATAGTCGAAGATAAGATTCAAGTAATGAAGTAGGCACACACACACACACACACATATATATAAATTCACCTATCATCCCTTTTTTAATCGCCTGATTGTCGAAAACAAGATGCAAGCAAGATACAGAGTTTTATAATTAAATAAATTTATTAATAATTCCAATATTGTATTAAATTCTGATCATCACCAGCATGCGCTGCTCCTTTGAGTTATCTTCTTCTCCACTGTTCTTCTCTGTCCATAATTTTTACTTAGTTCCATAAAAAGATGTTCTTAATTTATTGTTCCTTTCATTGGTCTTTTTTTTCAGGTGTGATGGTGTCTAATTTCATCCTGCCTATGGAATATGTCATTCCAAAATGGCGGACATTTATCGGTTGTATTGGTTTCTGGCCAGTTGGCATCATTGTGCTATCCATCTGGGGTTATTTTGTTCGAAACTGGCGCTACCTCACCTTAACCACTGTCTGTGCTGGTTTTCCAATGTTGGTCACTTGGTGGTAAGTTTCAGTCTTGATTTTTTATTTTAGTTTCATGTCTTTATATGGAGAGAGAGCAAAGTGCAATATCATGAGTGGGAATAATATAATGGACACTTCTCAGAGGTTTGATTTTATTTTTTTTTAGGGTATAACTGATAGCAATTATCTCCCCTTACATCTTTTGAGAAATATGATGTTGGGTTGGTGTCTGATCTGAGGTATGCAAGTGGCAGAGGTTATATTGTAAGATATTGGCCATTCAAGTCTTTGCAAAAGTTTGTAAGGTTTCACAATTAGTTGGGTGCAACATTATTTCTTATAATCATATTTCATGAAGCCAACATCTTTGTT
Organism: Euprymna scolopes; assembly: GCF_053919585.1. Taxonomy (NCBI): domain Eukaryota; kingdom Metazoa; phylum Mollusca; class Cephalopoda; order Sepiida; family Sepiolidae; genus Euprymna; species Euprymna scolopes. The sequence continues at coordinate 46,383 of NW_027633383.1, forward strand.
GATTATGCCACGTTATATTAAACTAAAAAGAAACACTAAAAATTTTCTGCCATTGTCTTTTCCTTGGAAGCTGGTTTATAGTTGAAGACTTGGAAAAACCAAATAAATTTTTATCGATTACTTTATAATTTTTACTTTATTTCATGTTACAAGCTTCTCTCACACTTTTTTATTTTGTGCACCGTGCGAACAAGCACCGAAAATGTCTTTGTTATCCAATCACAAAATTTGTTCTGAAATTTTTCTTTTTATTTCACAATTTGTATCTCCGATTTATTTTCATGTATATCTTAATCACCCAAAAGTCTGTAAGGTTCAACAACTAGTTGTGTGCAACACTATTTTTTATAATTATGTTTCACAAAGTTAACACTTCACTGACGATGTCATCTACAAGATAAATCTCACCTGTCTGTTTAAATGTATGTATGTATGTATGTATGTATGTATATCTGCCTAAAACTTTCGACAGAGGCGATGGATTTTCACGAGATTGGTATCGTTTTGAAGCTCGAACCTTTGGACGGCACATATCGAAAAATTTGCTAAAAACATTAATTTCTTCACCCTTAACTGGCCACTTTTCTACAGGAAGAGATCACTTTTATCGGCGATATTTTTGAAAGTCATCCCCTCTTTTTGATTGATTAGCCTTAATTTGAACATATGTCACTTCCGGTTTGGTGATGGGC
>NW_027633384.1:0-15000 GCF_053919585.1 Euprymna scolopes
ATACTGTGCATGTATCTTATTTCTAATATAAAGTTAAACTACTCGATGATTTTACATAAGTTTTTCATATGACTACTATACTATATACTGTGCAAGTATCATAAGTTTTTCATATGAGTACTATACAGCACAAGTACCTTATTTCTGGGGTAGTATACTGTGCAAGTATCTTATTTCTAATATAAAGATTAAACTACTCGATGATTTTACATAAGTTTTTCATATGAGTACTATACTGCACAAGTACCTTATTTCTGGGGTAGGATACTGTGCAAGTATCTTATTTCTAATATAAAGATTAAACTACTCGATGATTTTACATAATGTTTTTCATATGAGTACTATACTGCACAAGTACCTTATTTCTGGGGTAGGATACTGTGCAAGTATCTTATTTCTAATATAAAGATTAAACTACTCGATGATTTTACATAAGTTTTTCATATGAGTACTATACTGCACAAGTACCTTATTTCTGGGGTAGGATACTGTGCAAGTATCTTATTTCTAATATAAAGATGAAACTACTCGATGATTTTACATAAGTTTTTCATATGGGTACTATACAGCACAAGTACCTTATTTCTGGGGTAGGATACTGTGCAAGTATCTTATTTCTAATATAAAGATGAAACTACTCGATGATTTTACATAAGTTTTTCATATGAGTACTATACTGCACAAGTACCTTATTTCTGGGGTAGGATACTGTGCAAGTATCTTATTTCTAATATAAAGATTAAACTACTCGATGATTTTACATAAGTTTTTCATATGAGTACTATACTGCACAAGTACCTTATTTCTGGGGTAGGATACTGTGCAAGTATCTTATTTCTAATATAAAGATGATGAAACTACTCGATGATTTTACATAAGTTTTTCATATGGGTACTATACAGCACAAGTACCTTATTTCTGGGGTAGGATACTGTGCAAGTATCTTATTTCTAATATAAAGATTAAACTACTCGATGATTTTACATAAGTTTTTCATATGGGTACTATACTGCACAAGTACCTTATTTCTGGGGTAGGATACTGTGCAAGTATCTTATTTCTAATATAAAGATGAAACTACTCGATGATTTTACATAAGTTTTTCATATGGGTACTATACAGCACAAGTACCTTATTTCTGGGGTAGGATACTGTGCAAGTATCTTATTTCTAATATAAAGATGAAACTACTCGATGATTTTACATAAGTTTTTCATATGGGTACTATACTGCACAAGTACCTTATTTCTGGGGTAGGATACTGTGCAAGTATCTTATTTCTAATATAAAGATGAAACTACTCGATGATTTTACATAAGTTTTTCATATGGGTACTATACAGCACAAGTACCTTATTTCTGGGGTAGGATACTGTGCAAGTATCTTATTTCTAATATAAAGATGAAACTACTCGATGATTTTACATAAGTTTTTCATATGGGTACTATACAGCACAAGTACCTTATTTCTGGGGTAGGATACTGTGCAAGTATCTTATTTCTAATATAAAGATGAAACTACTCGATGATTTTACATAAGTTTTTCATATGGGTACTATACAGCACAAGTACCTTATTTCTGGGGTAGGATACTGTGCAAGTATCTTATTTCTAATATAAAGATGAAACTACTCGAGTATTTTACATAAGTTTTTCATATGAGTACTATACTGCACAAGTACCTTATTTCTTGGATAGAATTCCTTGTATATATAAATACTAGTGTTGGGACGATTCCTAATTTTTATACGATTCCGATTCCAGGAAAATATTGATTAACGATTCCGATACCAAGTACGATTCCGATTCCTAGGGAATTATTATTTTGAAATATACCAGGTAGTTTTATACTTATGGTCGGTAGTTCCCAAATATTTTCCCTAACTTTGGAAGAGATATTTTATGTCTACACCGTCGTGTTTTGGTTTAAATAAAATTATTATATAGTAAACTAAACGGAAAAATTAGCAAAGTTTATTTTAGAGAAAATTTATTTTACTTAATTGGAATACAGAAAAAAAAACTCAAAGAAAATGGAATTTATCCTTCACAGAAAAAACAAATAAAATAGAATTTATATAACAGAACAAAAACAAGAAAATTAGAGAATAAATACACACAATTCATTATTTTGGTCCTCATAATAAACAGATTTAATGAATTAAATAAAAAAAATATAGCGGAAGAGAAAGAAAATATATACTAATTAAATATAAAAAAGATAAATATTTAATTTAATAATTTATAAATGAACGTGCGTAATGAAAAAAAAAACAATATACCACGTGACATGGCGCTGTAGATACAAAATAACCTTTCCAAAGTTAACGACCATATATGAGAAATACCATTAATCGGAAGTTTTTGTGTTTTATACCAAAAGGTAGGTATAACGAAAAGTTACAATTAAAGGAATTTCAAAAACGATTTTTTGTTTGGCTATTGATAGTTGTATTTGTGACGGCAGTTCTTCAGACCTCCATAATTCACAAGGAGTAGTTAACACCTATTATTTTTTCTTACTTTTTCATTGCTTTTACACGTTGTTTCTAACGTGAAGAATAAGTTTAGCCAAACTAATTTTGAAATAGGGTATATCAAAGGAACACATATAAAAATGATACCACTATAAAAAAAACAAATGAAATACTAGATAAAATTGAGCAAACATAATTACCAAAATTACAGAAAAAGATTAAAAAAAAAAAAAAATAATGGTGAAGTTTATTTGAACTAATAGAAATGTTAAATAAAAAAATGTCACATTTCAATATTTTTTTAATAATTAAATTCTCAGGGTTGTCGAAATTAAAAATTAAGTGATTTTTTTTTTATTAGACTTCTTTCGAAGCTTGTTACCTTGAAAAATACATTTAAAACCCTGTTTTTTTTAAAATAAATTGAAAAATAAACGCAATTAAAAAAATTTAATTGATAATTGAAACTTTAAAAACATATTAAACATTGAAAAATTACTTATCTCACAAATTAACGTCCAATAAAGTATATCCAGTCTTCATACAGGAATTCGGTTATAATAAATATATCTTTCCCAAACTTAAAAATTAAATCTATTTTTTTATTTTTATTTTTTTTTTTTTGGAGAGAGAGAGTGCTTTAAAATCGCCGGAGAGTGCCGCCTAAAATTTTAAAGAAGTAAATTTTAGGAGTTTAGTGCCTTTCAAAGACGATTATCATAATTTATTATCATCATTTAATTTCCTTTTTTTCCTCCCCCCACACCTTTCCACGTGGTTCAGTAGTTAACCAGTGCTCCTGTTGCTGTCAGTCAGCTATCTTTACCTAAGTTTTAATTTCTAGTTAAAAGAATTTTTCATGAATAGAATCAGCATTTTGAAAAATTATTTTTTTAGTTGTATATATTGTATTTACTCTTTGAAGTTAAGGAGGGTTAAAAAAATTGGTGACACCTAGATGGTGACGTAGGCAAAAAAAAAAAAGACACTGCGATTTCGACCTTCACTAATAAAACTGCTCTGAGTGACTAGTTGGTAATTTTTTGTTCCTTTTCTTTTTTATTTTGCTCGTCCAATTTATTTGGATGCTTCATAGTTAAATGTTTTAACATGTTGGTTGTGGTCATGTTAGATGGTTTTATTCCTCGCGATATTTTAATTTGACAGACTTTGCAAATGGCTTTCAACTCATCATCTTCATCAACTTCAAAAAGTTTCCATGCAAGACTTTTTTTGGACTTTGGGCCATATTAGAAAATTCAGTTTATCTGTAAACAAATAATTTACTATTAAATTTTGTTTTAAAGCTAGTCACTTATTTGGATAATTAATTGAAAATAATCCGCTAAAAAAGACAAAAAGAAAAAAATATAAAGGGATGGGGCGGTAAATTGTACCAACCGGTAGTTAACAAAAAAAACTTATAGAATTTAATTTTTGAAACCAATGTATAAAAGTTTACATAATGAAATGTAAATATGCATTTTCTTTTGAATTTTTTTTTTTGGTTGACTGTGTTCAATTCACACATGCGGTTCAATATTGCTAAACTATAAGTCTTAAGTAAAATTCTATTTATAAATACTTTTTAAAATGAAATTATTTAATTAATCGTAAATATTATTTAGACATAAAAATTAATTGATTACAAAACCTTTTAAAAATATATATATTAATTTCTTTTTCGTTCGGCAAAAAACTGTGCAAAACACTTTTAATTTTCAATTTAAAATTCTAGAAAAAAGATTATATTATTCTGCTTTTAATATAATCAAATTCAGGGTTTTATCTTTCTGGAGAAAAAAAAAAAATAATGGATTTTATTTCAATGAAATTAAAAAAAAAAAAAAACTTGACTGAATTGAATTAATTACCCTTAAATTAACGAAGGGGTTATTTAATAACTTTAGGTTTGGAAGAGATAGGTATGGGGTCGATTTTTTTGAAACTTCAAAAGAAGCCGACCACTGTCAAAACTTTGCGAAATAATACGTGATCAATTTCATTTTAGAGATATTTCTTTCAAAAGCCTCCTTTTAAAAAAAGAAGAAAAAAAAGTATATTGTTCTATTAAACCTTTTACTGTTTAAATAATTTGACTTTGCTCGTTTTATTTTAAGAAAATATAAGTTGAAAAAGCATTTTCATTCAGTATTAGAAGATTTGTCAGTAAAAAAAAAAACAATCGCAAAAAAGATAAGCGTTTTTTTTATTTTTACTCGCAATAAAGAGCCCTGCATACTTCTTTTCAAGTTAACTCTTATGTAGTTTTGATTACAATAGATCTGAATGAATGAACCTTGTAAGGGAGGGGCACTAAGCATTGCCCTGTTAATAATGAATTTCTTTGGTTTCTTTTTATAACATGCTACATTTCTCTCTTGCGGTTAGAAATATCAGGAAATTTTTTTCTTTTTTTCAACATCAGACTAAAAGAATCGTAATGAAGGAATCGGAAAATTAAGGTATTTTTTAACGATGCGATTCCGATTCCGATACCTCCCAAAATACACGATTCTTACGATTAACGATTCCGATTCATCGTCCCACCACTACTAAATACATTAACAAAGTAAGTGAACATTGTATGTGATTTTTGGAATATGATATCTATAGGCATATACAAACATATACATTACATATAATTCATAATGATCAGTTAATCAGTTTTGGAGTTGATCCAAGACACAAAAAGATATAATCATATATACATAATTAAAATTAATAATGATCGGTTAATTAGTTTAGGAGTGAATCCAATACATACATGTATACAAACATATACACATCTTTAAAATTCATAATGATCGGTTAATTAGTTTAGGAGTGAATGTAATATGTAGAAATATATAAACACACATAATTAAAATTCATAATGATCGGTTAATTAGTTTTGGAGTGAAGCCAATAATAGAAATACGTAATCATATACACATCTTAAAATTAATAATGATCTGTTCATTAGTTGAAGAGTGAATCCAATACATGCAAATATACAGACATATATACATAAATAAAATTAATAATGATCGGTTAATTACTTTAGGAGTGAATCCAATGCACAGAAATATATAATCATATACACATAATTAAAATTAATAATGATCTGTTAATTAATTTAGGAGCAAATCAAATACATACAAATATACAGACATATACACATAATTAAAATTTATAATGATCGGTTAAATAGTTTAGGAATGAATTCAATACAAAATTCCATTACTGGATCTATTTACGTGATTATTGGAATGTAACAAATAAGCTGATATATAATATATCCTATATATTTGGAATATGACATTTTCGTTATATACATTTTTCTGTATTTTTTTTACATAAAAGTGTTCTTTTATAATTATTACATAACATTTAAAAGTCCAGACTATCGGAATGTAATAAAAAATAAATAAATAAATAAATAAATAAAAAGAAAGAAAGAAATGGTGGAGCTCGAACCCGCAACACTGCACCAAATAGACAACTGCTTTCATACACTTTTAAATTTACTAAATAAATTAATCTCTATTACAGATCGTGTACATGCGCAAACGACGCCATTGTCGCTATGCTCGTTAAGTTGTCATTTTTTTCAAGTTTGAACCCCCTTTTTTGGAATCCCTTAGCAATTGTTTTAATCAATTAATCACCCTTAATAAAATTCTGCACCCTATATGCAATCTTTTGAGCTACTGCACGCTGTCAAACAACCATCTGTCTAGGAGGAGATACAATTTAAAAACGGAGACAGACACATACACATAGTGAGATTTATATATTAAATTAATGTATTTAAATTCTATTGTATTTATGAATGTATTTAAATCATATTTTATGTATGAATATACTTTAATCTAATTGTATTCATGAATGCAATTAATTCATATTGTGCTCATGAATGTATTTAAATCGTATTGTATTTATGAATGTACATTGTATTCATAAATATACTTAAATCATATTGTATGCTTCCAAGTTTAAATAACAAAAATATTCAGCATATGCTTAAAAAAAAAAAACTTCGAAAAGTCAAGTGTAGCTCTCATAACAACGCAAACTGATCAATATAATCAACGGAGAATACTTTTTAATGATTCAGTTTCTCTCAAAAGACAAAACTACTTACCCTTACAAGGTCACGCACAAGCTTCATCTTTTTCAATAATAAACATACAACAATGAAACGTGCATAGTATCGTAGTTTCTTCACCATCAAATCTGGCCTGAAGAGAAAAAAAAAGTTACTTATGAAATTATGCAGCAAGAATCCTGAAAATCAAATGATCTTCACTTTAAATTGTTTTTTTTTTTTATAAATCATTGTATCATAACTGATAATTAACGATATGATTCAAATGTAAATTTTTTTCATCAATTGCCAGAATATATATACATTTTTACATTCCAAAGCCAAATATGCATTCATATTTTTCTTTTATAATATATTATTTTGTCTTACACGTATTTTGTTGAATAGCACACGAACACCAAATGATGAGTTGTTTGATGTTCATAAGTCATTCCTTATTATTATATATTTCATAATTCTGCTCCTCTTATTGAGCTGACTTGATTTCTAATTGCACATTGTTACAAAGAGAAGAAATTGCTTTCACTCCTAAGAATATAGGCATTCTTAATCACAAGACTTTGGATTTAAACTCAAGCAGTTCACAAATTCATGCTAAAAAGGATAACAATACTTCTGGAAAACATACTTGGATTATTCTATGCAAAATATTTCCTACAAAATAAACTTCTCAATACGGTAAAAAACATAAAAATTAAAAAGAAATATAATTACGTTGAACAATATTAATAAAACCTTCAATAAAATAAAGAGGAATCTTAAAATAAAAGTACCAGCAAATAAAATCTGAACACATATTGTATACTTTTGAGACATACAATATAGTGTTGGGATTATTCCTAATTTTTTTCTGATTCCGATTCCAGGAAAATGTTGATTAACGATTCCAATACCAAGTACAATTCCGATTCCAATGGAATTGTTGTTTTGAAATATACCATTATATAATCGAAAGTTTTTGTGTAGTGAAAAAATTTAGTACAGCGAAAAAGTGGAAATATAATTAAGGGAATTTCGAAAACTATTTGATTTTTTTCGTAAAATTTCTTTCATTGAAGATAAAAGTCAAAACAAATATTTTAACCATGAATTAAACATGCACCATGAAATTAATAACAATCAATTTCAGGAGTTATTTTATATACAAATACAAGTAGCCCCGATGCAGCCTGATGGCTGCATATTGTGAAAGAAAAGCGAGTAAGTACAGTATATTTACACAACCAATATTTACGAAACTAAAGTTAGTAATTACTTATTTTTTTCGTCGGTTCTCCTGTAGGAGATGTCTCCTTGAACTACTTTAACAAAAACAAATATTGTATTTTCAACCAATATTAACGAAAAAAAGAATATGAAATACATGGGTAAAAGTATTATTTTATTTAATGACCGGTGGTCTAAACTGACCACCCTGGTCAAATCAGAGAAAGTCCCTTTTTTTGTTTTTTAATCAGACAGAGAAAATGGAAGTAAACAAAAAAAAATCTTGTATTTTTCAATCAATATTAAACAAAACTTTTTTTTACTTTCTTTCGATTTTTTTTTTGTTGCAAATCAGAGAAAGTCCTATTTTTTTTGTTTTGTTAATCAGACGGAGAAAATAGAAGTAATATTTTTTTTAAATAAAAAAATCTTGTATTTTTCAACCAATATTAATCGTTGACTGCTGCTGCTACTCCCACCGATTTAATGCCTCTCACCACCACTTTGCCTAACGGCTGCTGATGCTACTCCCACCAATTTAACTCCTATCACCACTACTATTTTTGTCTCTGCTGCTACTCCCACCGATTTAACTCTTATCACCACTACTACTTTGCATTTCTTTGCATTTATTTTGCATTTCCATACACCAAACATGGATAAAAATACCACTAAAACATCTGCTGGGTCATAAGCTTCATTTTGGTACCTAAATTGCCTGGGTGGGTTGCCTGTAGGCTGACTTAAACCGCGTTACACACACACAGACACACCCACGGACAGACAGAACAGAAATTTATAATAGGATTAAAAAATATAAAGAAAAAGTAAGTCATGATTAATTCAATAAAGATACAATAACATTAAATTTCAAGAGAAATAACATGCTTTGTTTATTTAAATTTTGATATTCATTTTTTTGTTTTATTTCTCTTTAAAATTTAACAGCTTCAATCACTTTTTGCAGCTTCAATCACTAACTGATTTTTATTCCACTTTCCACTTTATTTTTTATTCCACTTTCTAGAATATTCTTATTTCTAAATGAAATGTAAAAATAACTAAATCTTTGATTAAATTTTTAGCCTTTTATATTCAATCATCTCAAAGTATTCCTATTTATTTAACTTTTTAAAAACTATTTTTAACAATAATAATATTTTTTAAATCTAAATAAATTGGTTTATTTCTATATTTATTTTTATTATATAATTATATACTTATCGTCCTTTAATGTTTATTCTTATTTAATGTCTTAATTTACCTTTTTATTTCTATATAAAAAAGTAAATTTTTGGTAATTGTTTATTTCTATTGTTAAATAAAAGTTATTTATTGAATTTTCCAAATCGCCTCTGCCTTAATGCTGTTTCTGACAACCTTTTTATTTTTATTTTTTGTTAGGGGTTGGGAAACATTTACCTATGCTCACATTACGACTGTGATACCAGGCATCGGTGAATGTCGACCAAGCCCCTACAGTCCTGAGTGCCTAGATAGTTTACAAAGTTAAGGTTCAAAGGATTTTAAAAAAAAAAAGTTAAACTTTTTTCTTTTTTAATAAATTTTTCACTTTTTTCTTGTGCAAAGAAATTCCAAAAGGAATGTTTAATTGCTTCATTCGCAGAATATTTTGATGAAATGTAAATTTTTAATAATAATGCTATTTTTTAAATAGAAATAAACTGGTTTATTTCTATATTTATTCTTATATAATTTCTATATTTATTCTTATATAATTATATACTTTAATGGTTATTCTTATTTAATGTTTTAATTTACCTCATAAATTTTTAGCAGCAGTAATCTCACTTCAAACAAACAGTTCAACTTAAAAATAGAAGAGAATCATAATGAAAGAATCGTAAATCTAAGGTATTTTTTAACGATGCGATTCCGATTCCCTCCAAATACACAATTTTTACGATTAACGATTCCGATTCATTGTCTCACCACTAATACAATAAATTAATTCTAAAAGAAATACAACAAAAAAAAAATACCACGAATGATAAGACTTAGACAATATAAATTCTGCCACCCTAGAAATTTGTTCCAATTCAAAGATAATTAAAAACATAGGAATTTATAACCCCCAAAAGCTCAAAATTTGATTTGAAGGACCATAAAATTAACTTTAACTCTTTCGTCCAATTAATATCCTTTATATACCTGATATTGGAATAATAAGCAAAACAATATTAGACCAAATTATTCCAGCAATAAAATTGAAGACTTACCACAAATTACAAAATTTTTCAAATGAGGTCATTTTTTGGTTTGAAAATTACAAACAATAGCAAATTTTTGCTTGATATTGACTTATACAACCCTTCGATATCTCTTCTATTAGATAAGGCTCTTAACATGGCTAAAATTGAGACTTATGTAACCAACTTAGAAATAACTAGGCGAGCAAGATGAACATAAATTTCATATAATAATAAACCAAGGAGAATCAAGTAAATAATTCTGATGTTGCTATGAGGTCGCCAGACTCGACAGAAGTTTAGCTAGATCAGGTTACAAAGATAAAATCAATTGTAATAAATCAAAAATTAAATTAAATGAAACCAAAATATATCTTTGATTTAACTAATATGGCTGCATATCATACAATAGGGCTATCATCTAGTACAAGCAACAAAACTAAGAAAAATAGGAGACGATCAGCAATATGGTTTAATCCACCTTATAGTAAGCACATCCTCTCGAATATTTCAAAAATCTTTTAAAGCAATATTGATAGGAACTTTCCTAAAGATAGATTGGGTAAACTAATAAAAATACTATTAGATTATCATTCTCTACTACTAAAAATCTAGCAGCATTTTTAGAATTTAGAGGGATAGCATGTTACAGCTTAAAAATATGTGTGTGTATGCATGTATGTGTAATTGTATGTATGCACATATCTATATGCATGTATGGCTGTATGTGCACACACACATATATATATGTATGTATATAAGTATAGGTTCGGTTTTTATTCATGTATACACAGCAGAATCAGATACTTAAGAAGATACATATATAAATATATATAAATATGATATAATACACATATAAATATATAAAAAAGATACATGATATTATGCATTTGACATAATTACATGATTTTCTCCTATTGAAAAAATATATAATGTATGAAGTGTATCGATGAATGCATATAATAGAAATCCTAATCTATAATTATTTTAGTTTATAATTAATTGAATTATTAGATGATAACTTGGATTTAAAATATTAGATCTAAGGGACACAACTCTAAGCAGATTTGATTGACTATTAATATTTAATATTTGAAAGGGAAATATTGAATTTATCGACGGCTAACCATGAATTGATGAACTGATTTGTGTCAAATAACTAAGTAATAATATATAATGCATCTATATAATAATATATTAATGCATCCTTGTGGGACTAAAAATATTTCAGTCTTTTTTCCTGAGACGTCCCAATTATATCTTGAATAAGTAAATTTTTTATAAATCATATAACTAACAATTTCCATATTTTTACCAGCTTTTATTTTCTTTAACCCCTCCCCCCAAATCTGGAACTGTTTTTTTTTTTTTTACAGAGGAACATATTAACTGTCTCTGATGAGTTGTTTAGTGTTTCTATGCTATTCAACCAAACATGTGTAAGAAAAAATAAAATATTATGAAATAAAAAATGTAAATTTAAATGCCGCTTAGTGGTGCTCGGTCGTATAATGTGTTTAAACATGATATTCTAATTTATGCAGATTGCGCATGTATTATTATAGAATCAATCCTCTATTGATTATTATATATTACGAGGACTAATTTGCCCAGTGGACTAATTCATAAAAAAAATAAAAAATAATAAAAAGTAATGTCGTTCATCAACTTCCATCTGTGTTTGTTTACAGTATCACGTCAGTTGATATTTGGGCTTGATGATGAATGTACTGGAAAAGTCACTTCTGATTAATGTTTTTTTTTTAATAGGAAATGATTTGCTGGGATTTTATTATTTCCCTTGGCCGGTGTAACGTAGAATATTCTCCTGTAAAAATTCATGGATTTTAAAAACTAAAATTCATTTTATATTTACTCCAAAAATTGCATTAAAAAAAGAAAAAGACAATAAATTAGCATGGTTTGGTTTATCTTTTAAATCAAACTTAGAGAAAAATCTGTTGGATAATTTAGTTAGAAATTGATTTCTAAATAATAATAATAATATTATCATTTCAACACAGCCCATATTCTGCATAAATATCAAAAACTGATTAATGAATTTTGGGTTCTTATTTAGAATTCGAATTTTAAAAAAATACAGAAAATGCAAATAAATCTTTATGATGTATATGCTCATCATAGAACGAAGATGTCATGTTCCCAAAATTCATGTAAATTGATAAAGTTGTATTTTAAAATCAAATTTTATGATAAGTGAGACAGGAGAGCTGGGACCCACAATTTTATTTTGCTAAAAAATCGTAAATTCTGTTTTTTTTTTAATAAAAGAAAAAGAAAAACTACTTGATCAATTTATGTAATTTTTCAATGACATCTTCGTTCTGTAACAAGTGCATACATCATAAAGATTTTTCAGTATTCTTTTTTTAAAAAAAGAACCGAGTTTTTTTAAACTTGTTCATACAAAATATTCAAACCTATGTTTATTCTATATAGACACTTTTAATTTACACGTTTTTTTCCTATGGAAACATGTTTGGTTTATACTATTGAACAAGAATAAACATTCATTTTTAAAATATTATATAAAAAAAACTTCCTCACAGAAATATTAAACTTGAAACATTCTTTTTATACAAAAAAAAGTTTTAATGTAATTTCATAAATTTAAAAGAAAGAAATGAACAAGTTATAGTTAAGACTAAACTCTATACCTATTATCAAAAACTAAAGAGCTCTCCAAAATATACGAATAATACTGTGAAAATTTTCATTTATTAAGAGAAAAGACTGGAAAAAATACTCATGTAAAAATTATTTGTTTAACAGATTTAAAAACTAAAATTAAAATAATTTTCAATCTTCTGACCAAAAATTCAATTTCTTTTTTCTTTTTTTAGATCCTCATAAGAAAATATACTATTAAAAGATAAATAATTCAACATTGTTTGTGTGAAAAATAATAGTAAAAAACAATCTCATTTAAAAATTATTTGAAAACGGGTGCATTTTTAAATTAAAATTCAAGTGACGTGTGAATTAGTAATTAAATACATTCAACAAATATAAAACTTCACTGCAGTATTTTCCTGGTAAAAAATACACCTTTTTAATTGCATCTGTTTAAATGTAAAATAATTTTTAAACTTTCGGTAAACAAAATACAGTAACTTTTGGACTAGTTTTATGTATCTCGCGGTAATTTCTTTGAGATTTGAAAAAGAAATTAACTATCCTTCGTAATAGTCAGTTGTTCTTAATATATTAGAATCACCTTTGCATTCCCTTTTTATCTGTGAATGAATGGGTAAATATTTATTCGATTTCTTCCAACATGTTAGCATGGAATAAAATGATGCAGAAATCTTGTTTTCCCGACTGCTGAAAACCGCCTCTGTGGTACCAGTCTTCAAGAATTCTGGTGAAAGAACTGACCCACAAAATTATCGCCCCATTAGCCTCCTCCCGCTTTTCGCCAAAATATTTGAGTCCTAAGTTAATCAAGCCCTAGTCCAGCACCTAACAACTGCTAAACTCCTGACTGACAAACAATATGGATTCAGGCAAGCCCGTTCAACAGCAGATATCTTAACTGTAGTTTCTGAACGTATATATCGTTCATTGGATAAAACAGGGGAGGGTAGAGCGGTGGCCCTTGATATATCTAAGGCTTTTGACAGGGTATGGCACGATGGTCTTCTAAGGAAAATTAGATCATATGGAATCACTGGAAGAATTCATAATGTAATTAAATCCTTCGTAAGTAATAGAAAAATCAAAGTTGTCCTCGACGGTCGTACATCCAAACAATATGACATAAATGCGGGAGTACCTCAGGGGTCTATCCTTGGACCTCTATTATTCCTGATATTCATAAATGACCTCCCTGATAAAATTGTTTCGGAGATGGGTATATTTGCCGATGACACCACTCTCTATAACAGATATGAGGGGAAAACAAATGAACACATATCCAAGGAAATGGCAGAAACTCTAGAGGATGACCTCCAATCCGTAGTGGAATGGGGACAAAAATGGTTAGTCATATTCAATGCTGCTAAGACTAAGCTTGTTTCCTTCAATAACTACAAGAAACCTTCTCTACCACCAATAGCAATGGCCAAGAACACATTGCCTGAAAGTACTTCTTTTAAACTCCTCGGCCTAACGTTTACAGGGAATATGAACTGGAATAGATACATTGAGAGCATTGCCAAGGCTGCTGCAAGGAAGGTTGGCTCTCTCTACCGTGCTAGAAAACTACTTATGCCTGACAGTATCCTATACCTCTATAAGGCAACCATTCGCCCATGTATGGAGTACTGTTGTCACATCTGGGCTGGTGCATCTGCTGCTTGTCTCTCGCTCCTGGACAGGGTTCAAAAGAGAGTTGCCAACCTGATAGGTCCTGAACTGTCATCTAGGCTTCAGCCTCTGTCCCATCAACGAGATGTTGCATCCCTCTGCCTGTTCTACCAATACTTTAATGGTGAATCTCTGACGAACTGCAAACACTTGTACCTCCCCGACGTAACTACCCCCGACAAACCCGACAAGCTACTAAGTCTCATCCCTTTACAGTAGAGATCCCTAGGTGCAAGAAAGCCTTTTACTCCAATAGTTTCTTCCCCAGAACTGCGGGTCTTTGGAACTCCCTTCCGGGATTCTGCTTTCCCAACTGCAATGATATGCAGAAGTTCAAGTGTAATGTTAACAAACATCTTTCTACTCATCTCCCTTCATAATAACCCCGCTAATTAAGTCCCTAATAGTAGCCCCCTGCTTCAAAGTGGCACTGTGCCTTATTTGGGGTGAAAATTGAATAAAAAAAAAAAAAATGACAACCTGCGAGAAAGATATTACAAGCACATATGTTGCTAAAAACGTAAAATATAAAATAATCATAGCTTTTCGGTTTCATACATATATTGTATGAAACTGAAAAGCTATAATATTATGATCCCCCAACAAATAAACAGAAAAATTTCCATCAAAAACAAAATATTTTGCAATATTAGACAATGAATTTTTCTGGAGACCAAAGTGCAGAAAGA
>NW_027633384.1:25000-32500 GCF_053919585.1 Euprymna scolopes
TTTTTTTATTTTTTATCTTATATATATATATATATATGTATATATACACTTTTTTTTTTTTTTTTTTTTCCCTACCAAAACACGCATGTATATATGCGCTTAATCATTCAGACATATGTATACGCACCCACACACACACACAAGTAAGATGGAGAATAATAGGTAGAAGATATATATACACACACATACACGCACATACACACATATATGTACACACATATATGTATGTGCACATACACTCACAAACATCCACATACTATGTAGGCACATACACATACACACACACATGCACACACACAGACATATGCAGGGGCTCACACATACGCATATATCCATATTCACACGAACACATTTACCCACTCATACATGTGCATACATATGTATATATACATACATACACACACATACATACGGATGTGTATACACTCATCCACCCATATATATATATATATGGGCACATGCACTCACAATCCCACACACACATACATATTCATACATCCCACCTTATGTATATATTGGTTGAAGTTTCCTTTCCAATCCATGCACATATGCATACATGGATTCGGTCACCCAAACATAAGTGCACGTATACATACAAACAAGATGTAGCATAGATAACAGATGATATATAATTATACACACACGCATACACAATCATATGTGTACACCCACGCACATACACATATACACACGCACACACGCGCACACACACATACATACGTTTAATTTCTAGTTGTTTGTTTAGTTAAGAGAAATGGTACTGTACTGGGTATGGGCGCGCGCACCCGCGAAAGTGTGCGTGTGCCTTATTGTGCTTTTTTGTTGTTTCGTGTGTGAGGGTGCACACCTACCCAAGCATGCATGCGTGTAAGTGTATTTTGTGTTTTGCCTATTTATGTGTATAATTATGGAGAGACGTTTAAGGCGGGGTTAAACTTTGTTATGAAATTTTTTTCTTGAGTTAGCAAGTAGAAGTAGTTGTCAGTTTGGAAGATGGGCATTATCTCGAATCTGCCTCCACTGCATGCGTGTATATGTTGTGATACATGTAGGTGTCTATTTTCCGCGATTTTGATGTTGGATCGGTGTAGGGCTACTCTATTACTAAGGTTTTTTGTAGCGCCTATGTAGGATTTATCGCATGCTGGACATTTTATTACATAGATTACGTTTTTTGAGGTGCAATCTAGGTTTTTTTTAATTTTGAATGTTTGTATGGGGTTCGCAAATGTGTATGTGTTTCCCTCTAATATTATGTTGCAGACTCCACATCGTTGTTTGTTGCATTTTGTGACTCCTTTTGTTGCGTCTTGATTGAGTTTGGATGAGGTAAGAATGCGTTTTAGGTTTTTGGGTTGGCGTTTGCTTTTTATTATTTTAGGGTGGTGACTTTTAAAGTGTAGGTATAATTCTGTAGAGCTTTGTTCTATGGTGAATTTAATTTTTGGGTGTAGGTTCTGGAGTATGGTGTGTAAGTCTGTGATGTCCCCCCCATGTGGGTGGAACAAAGCTCTACAGAATTACCTTTCCTAGACATACTGATAAAGATTAAAGACAATAACATTATCACAGACATTTACCGCAAACCTACAGACACCCAACAATACCTACACTTTAAAAGTCACCACCCTAAAAGCTGCATAAAATCAATTCCCTACACCCTAGCACGTAGAATCTGCACCATAATCACGGACAATAACCTTCGAAAAATCCGACTCAAGGAACTACGAATAAATTTAAGAAAAAGAAAATACCCATCACAACTTATAGACAAAGGGATCCAACTTGCGACAAATATACCAGTAGAAGATTTGAGAACCCCTAAAGAACGAAACAAAGAACAAATCCTAACATACGTCTCCACACACAACACAAACAACCCTGAACTTTTCACAGAGATAACGAAAAACCTCGTCCTACTTAACCAAAACAGCAAACTAAACAATTTCCTTAAAACAACAAAAATAATAAAAAGCAAACGCCAACCCAAAAACCTAAAACGCATTCTTACCTCATCCAAACTCAATCAAGACGCAACAAAAGGAGTCACAAAATGCAACAAACAACGATGTGGAGTCTGCAACATAATATTAGAGGGAAACACATACACATTTGCGAACCCCATACAAACATTCAAAATTAAAAAAAAAATAGATTGCACCTAAAAAAACGTAATCTATGTAATAAAATGTCCAGCATGCGATAAATCCTACATAGGCGCTACAAAAAACCTTAGTAATAGAGTAGCCCTACACCGATCCAACATCAAAATTGCGGAAAATAGACACCTACATGTATCACAACATATACACGCATGCAGTGGAGGCAGATTCGAGATAATGCCCATCTTCCAAACTGACAACTACTTCTACTTGCTAACTCAAGAAAAAAATTTCATAACAAAGTTTAACCCCGCCTTAAACGTCTCACCATAATTATACACATAAATAGGCAAAACACAAAATACACTTACACGCATGCATGCTTGGGTAGGTGTGCACCCTCACACACGAAACAACAAAAAAGCACAATAAGGCACACGCACACTTTCGCGGGTGTGCGCGCCCATACCCAGTACAGTACCATTTCTCTTAACTAAACAAACAACTAGAAATTAAACGTATGTATGTGTGTGTGCGCGCGTGTGTGCGTGTGTATATGTGTATGTGCGTGGGTGTACACATATGATTGTGTATGCGTGTGTGTATAATTATATATCATCTGTTATCTATGCTACATCTTGTTTGTATGTATACGTGCACTTATGTTTGGGTGACCGAATCCATGTATGCATATGTGCATGGATTGGAAAGGAAACTTCAACCAATATATACATAAGGTGGGATGTATGAATATGTATGTGTGTGTGGGATTGTGAGTGCATGTGCCCATATATATATATATATGGGTGGATGAGTGTATACACATCCGTATGTATGTGTGTGTATGTATGTATATATACATATGTATGCACATGTATGAGTGGGTAAATGTGTTCGTGTGAATATGGATATACGCGCATGTGTGAGCCCCTGCATATGTCTGTGTGTATGTGTATGTGCCTACATAGTATGTGGATGTTTGTGAGTGTATGTGCACATACATATATGTGTGTACATATATGTGTGTATGTGCGTGTATGTGTGTGTATATATATCTTCTACCTATTATTCTCCATCTTACTTGTGTGTGTGTGTGGGTGCGTGTACATATGTCTGAATGATTAAGCGCATATATACATGCGTGTTTTGGTAGGGGAAAAAAAAAAAAAAAGTGTATATATATATATATATATATATATAAAATAAAAAATAAAAAAATAAAAATAATTGTTAGCGGTGGATGTATGCGAGTACGTGTGTGAGTGTGTAGGTGGGTATGTATATGTGTATATATGTATGCTCCTACATATATTTCTATGTATGTACGTGTGTGTATGTGTGTGTGCCTGTGTGCGTGTGCATGTGTACATGTACATGAATATATATGTATGCGTATGGGATTGTGTGTGAGTGTATGCTATACATGGGGAAAGAAAGTCTTTAAAAAAGAACCCTAAAGAAGCCATAAAAACCTTCACCATATGGACTAAAAAACACTCTTTGAAACTAACTTTGACCGGTCACAGTGAAACACTTACAGTTGGAGACAGAACGTCTAAACACTGAACACACGCATCGCACCACTATGAAAAACATATTTAATATCAGCGGAGGCATATCCACAAACTCCCATTTTAAAGAAAAACTTTTTACGAAAATATCTGAAGAGAGCACACCCTAAGCTCGAAACGCGTTATAAAAATATTTTAAAATAAAAATATGATGAAAACCTTTAAAAAAAACCCACAATTGTTGATGGCTACACTCTTTTAAATATACATTTTTTCTCTCGTTGGAACTACACAACCATCACTTTAAATATACATAAATACATATATATACATATATATATAAGTTTCGTGGTTTAATTTTAAATCCTGAACAAACAACACATAGAGACATATATTCGATTCAAAAATTTATTGCTTGACAAAAAGAATATAATAGGGATTATTTTAATTTCCTTAATCCATGGATTTACAACAATGGCTCATGTCATCAGAGGGTATGAAATCCCGTTAGCAAAATTTTCAGCTGCGAATGGACACTATTTTGCTTTTCAGCACAATTATTGAAAATAGTTTTTTGAGTGGTTGTGGATAATTATATGGGGAAAATTATATGAAAAGTGAAGCTGATACAACCTGTTTTCTTAAGAATTTTAAAATTTAACAACGAAACTTATATATTGCTCTATTCTTAAATACTGAGCTCTTCCTTTTTGGCTAGGATCTCTTTGAAAGTATTACTTCAAGTAATATCTATCAGGATTTTTCATCTGAATTCTATCAGTGTCTTATCTCGCTTAGATTATATATATATATATATATATATATATATATAAATATATATAAATATATATATATATAAAAATATATATATATATATGTATAAATATACATATACAAATATAAACGTATACATATATATGCATACATATATACGTATACATATATACATATATATGTACATGTATATATACGTATATATATGTATATATGTACATGTGTATATACGTATATATACATGTATATATATATGTACATGTATATATGTATATACATATATGTACATGTATATATATATGTACATGTATATATGTATATATATGTACATATATATGTATATATATATTTTTATATATACGTATATTTATATATATATATGTATATTTATATATATACATATATTTATATATATGTATATTTATGTATATACATATATTTATATATATGTATATTTATATATATACATATATTTATATATATGTATATTTATATATATACATATATTTATATATATGTATATTTATATATATACCTATATTTATATATATGTATATTTATATATATACATATATTTATATATATATATGTATATTTATATATATACATATATATATATATGTATATTTATATATATGTATATTTATATATATGTATATTTATATATATATGTATATTTATATATATATGTATATGTATGTATATATGTGTATATATATATGTATACATGTATGTATATATATATATGTATATATCTGTACATATGTATATACGTATATATACATGTATATATATGTATATATACATGTATATATATATATGTATATATATGTATATATACATGTATATATATATGTATATATACATGTATATATATATGTATATATACATGTATATATATATGTATATATATATGTATATATACATGTATATATATGTACATGTATATATATGTATATATATGTATATTTATATATATACGTATATTTATATATATACGTATATTTATATATACGTATATTTATATATATGTATATGTATGTATATATGTGTATATATATGTATATATGCATGTATATATATGTATATATATACATATATATATGCATATATATATACATACATACATATACATACATATATATATACATTTATATACATATATATACATATATATACATTTATATATATACATACATTTATATACATATATATACATATATATATACATTTATATATAAATATATATACATTTATATACATATATATACATATACATATATACATATATACATATACACATACATATATATATACATATATATATACATATACACATACATATATATACATATATATATACATATACACATACATATATATACATATATATATACATATACACATACATATATATATACATATACATATATGTATACATATGATGATTGCAACCTTAATTTTAGTTGGCAGCAAGATCCCATGACAACTCCACAAACGCCTGTCCAATTTTCCGAAGGCCTCACTTGCCCTGCTGATCCGTAACGATACCTCATCATCCAGGGCACCAGACATACCCAAGTATACAAACTTAGTGACAACCGCTATCCTTGACCCACAGATATAAACTGATGGCTCATAGTATAGCATGCCTGGAGCAGGCTGATACATTAAGACATTTTTTTTTCAGATTGATAGTCAGGCCCAATGCGCTGCAGGCAACCACAAAGGTGTCCACAAGATGCTGCATATCAGCCACTGTATGTATGAGCCACTAGATCACAGTCATCCGCATAGAGCAAGTCATGGATCGTGTTGGTGAGTACCTTTGTACTTGCATTAAAGCGCCTAATATTGAACAACACCCCAGTAGTTCGGTAACGAATATAGACACCATCAGAGCAACCCCCAAATGCTATCCGAAAGACCAGGGTGAAATATAACGCAAAGAGTGTGGGTGCTGGAATGTCTCCTGCTTAACACCATTTTCTACTGAGAGAAAATCAGCCAGCTTTCCCCCAACGTTGATCACAGCCTTCATATCATCGTGGAAGAGCTTTAAGATGATTACAAACTTGTCAGGACAGCCAAGCTTTTCAGAATCTCCCACAAAGCATCCCTATTGACTGTATCAAAGGCTTTGGTTAAATCGATGAACACCTGATACAGACACTTTTGTTGTTCTATACATTTCTCCTGGAGGTGCCTGGCAGTAAAAATCATATCTACTGTCCCTCGACGTCTTCTGAAACCACACTGCGACTCAGCCAAAACATTGTCAGTAATGTGCTCCAGCATTCTGACTAGCATGATCCTACAAAGCACCTTACCGACTACTGACAGCAAGGCAATGACATGATAGTTTCCACATTTATCTCTGCCACCCTTTCCCTTGTATAGCACCACCATCAATGCATCCCGCCAATCCTGCGGAATACACTCATTCCACCAAGCAGTCTGCAACAAGTCCGCTAAGCGTTGCATCATCTTGGATCCAGAACATTTAAAGATCTCCGTATGCAAATGATTCCGGTCAGGAGACTTTCCATTGTTCAGCTTATGGACAGCTGCTTCAACCTCCTGGAGAGAAGGAACCTCTGCCAAGATATCCTTGACCGGATTGCTAGGAATCGACCTAACAAACTCCTGATCAACATATATATTCAGGAGGTCATCGAAATGCTTCCTCCATCTAAGAAGAATGTCGTTAGGATCTTGAAGAAGATTCCCACCATTCCTCGAGCGCAAAGGAGTGATAGTTGATCTGAATGGTCCGTAAACCGCACGCAGTAGGCTGTATAAGACTTTGGTGTTGTTCGAATCTGAGGCAAGCTGTATTTCCTCAGCTTTCTGCCTCCACCATTCATCCTGCATGTTTCGCAACCTCCTCTGCACCACGCGCTTGATTGCCTTAAACTTGTCCCTCAATCAATCTTGCTCACCATCCGTCAAACCACCCCCGAGATAAGCATGCAATGCCCTGGCCTTTGACTCAAGCAGAGCCTGAATTTCAGTATCATTCGCATTGAACCAATCCTGATGTTTACGCTCACAATAACCTAATACTCTCTCACATAGACAGATTCCTTAAAAGCAGGCCAAGTATTTTCAGT
>NW_027633384.1:40000-46972 GCF_053919585.1 Euprymna scolopes
ATTTTAGAATTTAGGATGGAGAGTTAGTATCCCATGTAAATTTCGGGCAATTATTAAATATCGATTGAAAATAGCTTGTTGTTCAAGAGTCTTTTTAAAAGCCCCCCCCCCCCAAAAAAAAATATATTAAAAAGAAAATTTAAATGTGAAGGGTTCTTTAAAACCAAATAAAATCGATGTCTATAAATTCTGAACATGATTTGTCCTACTATTTACATATTGAGTGTTTCTATTTACTTCCCCCCCCCAGAAAGTACAGTTAGACACAAAGTCGTTTTTAAATATGGGGAATATCCAGCTCCCAAAAGGGGTACTTTTGGTCAGAACAAAAATTAAAATTGCCTCTGTCATTTCTCCTTCATTGAACGAAAAGAGGTGAAGTGTAGCATCAGAACAGATACTAAACTTTGTTAATGTTTCGGTCGATGTGACTTCGAACCAAAATTATGTGCAGATTCTCGATTTCAACCAAAAAATCCCGCATTCGAGAGCTCAAAACAGAACAGTTAGTATATTAATATTTTTTAATTGGGGTGGGGGATTGGGGAGTCCTCTTCCGCAAGAACCGGGCTCAAATTAATTTTCAATCGATATTTAATCAATAATTTCCCTTTTATTCCTAGCTGGCAAAAATGGCCCTTTTCCGCTGGCCAATTTTCTTAAATTCCTAAATTTAATATAAAATGATCACCCGTTTCCGAGCCATACTAATCGTTTTAAAGCAGTTAACTAATTTTTTTACCACTGACTCACAACCCAATTGGCAAAATGATAAAAAACAAATAATCACTTTATTTTTTGTATTATCACGGACTTAGGGTTAGTAGTAGGAAAGGGCTGCGTCGTTTATAAAATGGAGAATCGAACTTTTCTTTTTGCAACAAAAAGTTATAATTGCGATGGGCGAAAAATGAAAACGGAATCAAAAATACCGATAATTTCACGAGAATACATTATTTACATCTTCGTACAGTTTAACTATTTAAAAATGAAATATAAACATTGCCTATAAATACTCAGGATTACAAAAAAATAAATAAATATGAAACGATTAGGAATTTAAAATAGAGGGTCAATTTCACAAATGAATTTAACGTAAAATGAGCTGCCTTTTCACAACATTGTAGTGTGTTACCAATTTTAAATTATATGCGCTTATTCGAGGAGGGGGTGTCTACTTTTTAAGTGATTACACATGGTTTTACAACGTTACAGATGGCCCTTGATTTAGTGGGAAATAATTTAGTTAACATCCATAAAGAATTAGAGTGGCCAAAAACGATGATAATCTTACGTTAAATTTATATTTGAAACTGATCTCACACTCTAAATTCTAAAATGATCACGGTACTTTTGCAGTTTACGTCCCCCTTTAAAAAACGAACATAAAAAACAATTATGAATGAAGATCTCATAAAAAAATTTCACTTAATTTCGTCAAGTAGTTTTGTTTTTATCGCTAAAAGCATTCATTCAAGGCATTCGAAACAGTCAATCTAAACTACGCCATTAGCATTAATTTTGGTCGAAATATAATGGATTACTTCCCTTTGATATCAATTAAGCGATTTATACATATATATATATATATATATATATATATATATATATATATATATACATATATACATATATATATATATGTATATAAATATACACATAAATATACATACTTATATATATACATACATATATATACATATATGTATACAAATATATATATACATATATGTATATAAATATACATACTTATATATATACATATATACACATACATATATATACATATATGTATATAAATATACATATATGTATATAAATATACATATAAATATACATACTTACATATATACATACATATATATACATATATATATATGTATATACATGTATATATATACATACATATACATACACATATATATATATACATACATATACATATATATACATATGTATATACATATACATAAATATACATATATATACATATACATATATATGTATATACATATATATACATATACATGTATATGCATATACATATATATACATATACATGTATATGTATATACATATATATACATATACATATATATGTATATACATATATATATACATATATATATATATACATATACATATATATACATATATATGTATATACATATATATATATACATATAAATATATATATGCATATAAATATACATATATAAATATACATATATATTCACGTATATATACATATACATATATATACAAATATATATACATATATATATACATATAAATATATATATGCATATAAATATACATATATAAATATACATATATATTCACGTATATATACATATACATATATATACAAATATATATACATATATATACACATATACATACATATATGTATATATACATTTATATATACATATGCATACATATATATACATACATGTAAATACATATATATATGCATACATATATACACATATATACATATATATATATGGATACATATATATATATACACACATATATACATATATATACATATATATATGAGGCGCAGTGTGGTTTTATCTGTAAGGGGAACAATTGACATGATCTACTGTTCATGCCAAGTTGCAGAGAAGGCACATGAGAAAAATCAGGATCTGTTTGTCGTTTTTTATCGACCTAACCAAGGCGTTTGACTCTGTCAACAGAGTCGCACTTTGGAGCGTTTTGAATAAAGTTGGAATCCTTGAAAAAATGTTAAATGTAATAATATCCTTTCACGAGAATATGGAGGCACGTGTAAGAGCAGACGGAAAGTTCTCTGAGTCATTCAAGGTAAAAACTGGTACGAGAAAGGGGGTGTTATGGCACCTGTGCTCTTTGCCATCTTCTTTTCCATTTTAAAGATTACATGCAAGGTGTCCATTTTGAGTTCAGAACTATCGGGGTTTTTTTTCATCATCAAAGATTCAAAGCTAAAACATTAACAAGAAGCAAAATGGTTCGTGATTTTCTTTTTGCAGATGATGCTGCACTCGTGACCACTTCATTTGAAGAAGCACAAGAATTAGTTGACAAGTTTTCCAATTCCGCAAAAGCATTTGGTTTGACGATTAGTTTTTTTTTTTACATAGGCATCACCACATTATCAAGGTCAAGAGGCCACTCAAGGATAAGGGTTAAAGAGTGTACAGTAGAAATTGGACAATATAGTAATCATTAGCAATGAAAATTTGGTAAATTTGATAACTTATATGGAACGGCTCATCAAGAACTTATTTACGTTAGACTTGAACACAACCATATTGTAGTCAGCCGGAAAGCAGGAAAACGGAAGACAATTCTACAGGCGTGCAGTTCTAAGAAAGAAGCTTTGTTCATGGAATCTACGTTTAGGTTTAGGCACAGATAAAGAGTGGGGGGAATTATTGATAGTGTTTACAGCTAGACGAGTGTTTCTTGTGAAAGTTTGGCGAGGGGGGACCATAGATTGAAGCTCAGTCGAACACTTTTCATGAAAATAACGATACATCAGAGACAAACTCGCAACATCTCTTCTGTGAGATAGAGGTTGCAAGGAGGAGAAAAGGACATCTCCTACGAGGCTACGAAGTCTATTTTGAACTCTATCAAGGCAGGACGTCCTTTCTAGCAGCTCCTGCCCAGATGTGGCAACAGTATTCCATCCTTGGACATACCTGGCTCTTATATAGATAGAGAATAGAATCAGCAGTGAGATATTTACCGGATCGATAGAAAGATCCCACCATTTTTCCAGCGGCCTTGGCAACAGATTTGATGTACGTGTTCCATTTAAGATCAGGAGTAATGGTCAAGCCCAGAAGCTTGTCAAAACTTGAGGCCTCCTGAAGACGGGAGCCATTCATTTCAACTGATGCCAGATGTGGATTAGAATGTTGATGATGTAAAGAGAGAAGCTTGGTTTTAGATGCATTAAAAGTAACCAGCCAATCCTTTCCCCATTGTACTACGTGCTCAAGATCAGAGGAGAGAGAATTGGAGAGAACTTGGTCGTTTACTGTCTTAGATGTGGTACCATAAATGGTAGTGTCATCAGCATAAATGTCTACAAATGATGTAAGGATGTGATTTGGAAGATCATTAATGTAGATAAGGAAAAGAGTTGGGCCCAGGATGGACCCCTGAGGGACTCCAGCATTAATACTGTGAGCTTCTGATTTTTGCCCCTCAACTACTACTCTTATGAACCTATCAGAAAGAAATGATTTAATAACTGAGAAGACTTTTCCAGCTATACCATAGCTAGCGATCTTATGAAGTAAACCTTTATGCCATACCCTATCAAAGGCTTTAGATATGTCAAGAGCAATTGCCCTAGAAAGATTGCCACCGTCGAGAGATTTGCTAATCCTATGCTATATAACTGTAAGCACATCTGCTGTAGATCTAGCAGAACGGAAACCATATTAAGTGTCACTAAGAAGGTTATTTTTTTTGAGATGGTTGATTGCTTCTGTATTTAACACAGATTCTAGCAACTTACTCATGACGCACAGGAGACTTATTGGCCTGTACTGAGAGGGGGATGAGCGATCACCTGAATTCTTAAATACAGGGCGTACTGATGAAATTTTCCAGGGAGATGGGAAGCTATTCTCCTTAAGACAACGTTTAAACAGTTTTGTAAGTATGGGCGCTAGTTCAGGTTGAAGTTTTTTGAGTACTATAATTGGAATACCGTCAGGGCCAGTTGCTTTACTGGAATCAAGGTTTTTGATTAGCTTGGCAACATCACGTACAGATATACGTATATCACATAGCGTGTTTTCTGATACAGGAGGAAATATTGGGGGTTGGCGGCCTCGGTCGCAAAGGGTAGAATTAGCTGCAAAGTTCTTGACAAAGAGTTTGGCTTTGTCTGATGCTGACGAGATTACCTCAGGTCCATTAATAATAGTTGGGATGGAGCACACGCTTCTGTTCAGGATTCTGTTTGCTATTTGCCAAAACTGGTGGGAACCAAGCCGCTGCTCAGCTACTTTGGACTTAACAGATTGAGCATACAACTCTCTTGCGTTCTTTATTACTTTCTTACAATGGTTGCTGGCAGTCCTGAAAGCGGCTTTAGTTTCCATACATCTATTACGTTTGAAGCAGTGGAAAAAGTGATTTCTGTGCGCAATAGTAGCAGCACATTCTGGAGAGAACCATGGCTGGCTGTTAGGTTTTTGCTGAAACCTTTTAGAGGGTATGAAACGGTCAATACCTACAATTAACCATTCAGTCAGGTCTAATACTATAGAGGACACATCCTTTTTAAACATGGAATGCAGAGGTAGATCAGATATAAATGTACGGAAGCTATCCCAGTCATGCATAGAGTATCAATATACTGTACGATGGAGAGGTACGTCTGGGGACTTATTACATTTCATTTTTATCTTAATTGATACAACAGAGTGGTCGGAAGATCCAAGAGGCGACAGAACAGAAACTGAACATAGTTCAGGGCAAGTTGTGAGAAAAAGGTCTAATAGGCTCGCATACTGGCCGTCATTGTCGGGCACACGGGTGGGTTCCTGAACAATCTGAGTGAGGTCATAGGCAATGGAGAAATCATGACAGAACCTCCCCTCATCATCGGTCTTGTTAGAGTGGGTCAACCATTCGATGTTGTGAACATTGAAGTCTCCACATACGTGAATGTTAGCTGAAGGATAAGCAGATAGGACGGTCAATTTTCTCAGATATGCTTTGAAAGATAGTAACTCCGCTGTTGTGGGGGCGATAGAGAGTAAATATAAATGCAGTAGTGTGAGCTAAAGCAACCCGGAAGCACATATAGGGTAAGTTAGGATCTTCCCTGGAGATGTCCCTACCACATGGAAAGCTATCTTTAATATAGGCACATATTCCATGCCCATGGCGATCTTGGGGGTCAGATTTAGAAGTTAAGTTAGAGTATCCTATAATTGCAAACTCTTCTAGGAAAATAGCCTGTCCAATGCCAGTTTCACTTAAAAATAAAAGGTCTGGTTTAGTCTCCTGTAATTGGGTTTCAACCTCTGGAAGGTTAGAACGTAGACTCCTGATGTTGGAGAAGGAGACATGGTAGTAGGGGTCTAAGTTGGAAGTTGGAGAACCGGGTTTAATCGTGTATTTTTTCTTGAAACTTGTCATGATGAAATTTTGGAATTTGTGGACTAGGTCGTCAGATTTACTTAGAGCAGGACAGAGAGGGGAAACTAAGAGAGAAAAAGAAACGAAGAATTTTTTTTTTTTTTTTGTAGCTAATGATAAGGTAAAGCCGTAACAATTACCCACTAGTATGGCATCGAGAGGCCCCACCAGAAGCTACTGCATGGTCCAGAATCCATTCACCAAATGGCAATACAGCAGCCCCAGTACTTTGCACCTGCTGATAGGACAGCCTCCTTAGTGGTTAATCCAAGGTTCGGGTCCCTGACTATCAGGCGGATAATGTCAGCCCAGACAAAACGTTTACCTCCAGCACCCTTACTAGTGACATGGCTACAAGGATAGACATAGACACAGAAAATTTCCGCCATCTCTGCCAACTGTTCGGAAAAATACTGCCAACCTAGAAAACAGCTTTTTCTTCTCCCTTTGTCAGAAAAATCACTCATTAAAAAATGAGGACTGAGGGACAAATAAGAAGAAGCGAGAGTAACAGGAGCTGCCGATAACGCATCCACAATGCGTTTTCTACTCTCCATTAAAAAAAAAAATTATTAAGTATTCTACTTAATAAAAGTCCAACAGACGTGTTTAAGGGAAAGTATGGTGATAGATTCCTCTCTCACGAACTAAAAATGAGTACAATTATGTAATCTATTTTTGCAATCAACTCGGTAGATAAATAAACATTTATGGACGAGAAAAAAAACTAGCATTTAATACAACAGAAATACATAAATTAAATACTGAAATAAAATGTAGTTATTAATATTTGAATCTAAAAATAAAAAG
>NW_027633385.1:5000-35000 GCF_053919585.1 Euprymna scolopes
TATATATATACACACACCCACACACATATATATATTTAGTAGAAATGGTAATTAATAAAAACCTGAAGAAAGTGATCAATACTGTTATAGAGCAGATATACGTTTTATTTTTTATTACCGTTTTTTTTTTTCTGTTCAATTACATTATTGTTTCAGCTACGTCACCGTTTTTTGGCCGGAGTAATATTATTATTGGAATCTATAACAGTAAATAGGACACCATGTATTGATATATATATATATATATATATATATATATATATATATATATATATATATATATATATATATATACACACAGCTTAATGCGTAAGAGGAAAAGAGAGAGGTCACTTCCACAAGAGGAGACTTATCTGGATAATGCCGAGCTCAGCAAATATTATTGCCGCTTATACAATAGGACAACAAGAGTATAAAATGAAGTCACAAAACTATATATTGGTAGATATAGAATGGATCATTTATTGAAAAATTGAATACAAACAAAATTTGGGGGATAGATGGGACCCTTTATTCAAGGGCATTACGAAGCCTAATGTTTCTCATTAGAAGTGTAGATGAGGTGCTAAGTAGCATGGGGAACATGCGGCGTCTAGCGTAGGGTGCATTTCAGACGAAATAGATTAAGAGGAATTGTAGAATGCTGGGGGAAGCTTTAGTGAATTCAAAATAAATAAAGGAGAAGCTTGTTATATATAGTATTATATATAAAATTGTATATGGTCTTTAACATAGTGTTGGGTTTAAGGGGTATATGTTTTAGGGTAAGATTGGGGTGTGTTTGTTGCTGCGTAGTGATTTATTTTAACGGTTTGTGTAGTGTCTTTTATCTATAGAGTGGTATATTATACAGGTGCAACCTAAACGGCAAATTGCGTTTATAAAATCGCTTATAATTTGGTGAGGGGCTATGCAAGTTTTTAATATTGATTAGGTAATACACGGCAATATTTTTAAGTTTCTTCTGTTATGATATAGGAAGTATGATTATAAGGGGGCGATCAGAGGATAGGATGTTAATGTCTATGACTGCGTTTAACTTGATGCAAAAGGTTTAAGGATATATATATATATATATATATATATATATATATATATATATATATATATATATATATATATACTTGGCAAGGTGGAAGAATAAGGAGACCACTTCTACTTATATATGGATATATATGTGAATATGTGTATATATGTGCCTATATATATATATATATATATATATTTTCTTTTATTTTACTTATTTTTATTTGTTACGAGACAACTCTCCTCTCATATCTCAACCTTATTCCTGTTATTCCGAACCCCACGTGTCTGTATCCCTTTCTTTACGCATCCCCTAGTAATTATTATTAACATTAATATCATTTTTATTAGTAGTAGTCGTGGTGGTGACAGTGGAGATACTTGTAATGTTATTGTTATTATTATTATTATTATTGGCTCACATGGAGCTTTCAGACAAGTCAACAAACGATCGGTTTGGAGACCAGTCGTGGTCTCTGGAAGCTGAGTGACAATAAGTCTCCCCAGACGTCCAGCTCTCTCCACCTCCTTCGATAGCATTTGCAAATAAATTTGCGTTATCACAACAGCCTCATACCATTGATTTCTCGCTGGTAGTGGGCATTGGTTTATACTGAAATTTGAGTGGCACTAAGCCTCCCCACGATCCCAGTTCTCTTCGCGCTTGTCAAGCGGAGCTCTGGCTAGCACTCTCTCATCGGTCTTCCAATCCTACTTGACCCTTCCCGGCTCTTTGGTATCACTTTTCTATTTGGGGAGGGGCGGTGATGAGACAATGGGGGATGCATGATGCTGGTGTAGAACTTGTAGATATGCAGATGCGGCGTTCTTCATTTCTTGTAACGCTTTTTTGTTATATTGTCTTGTGTTATTCCCCACATGCTACGGGTTTCCTTAATATTTCAGCCGTTTTCATTATCGTTAGGGGTTGTATTCTTGCAGTTATTTCTCTGATTCCAATTGCAGCCATTCTTTTTTGAAGCTTTTCGGAATTGTTCCTAGTGCTTCTACTATTATCGGTACTATTTTGATTTTCTTCATCATCCAAATCCCTTTTAACTCTCTGTATTTGCTACGTTTCTCCTTTTCTTTCATACTCACCCTTATTTATAAGTTTATATGTTCACGTAAATAGGTTCCTCGTGAAGTAAAGACAGGAGGCGTATTTTATCAATGTTTACAATTTGAATATCGTTATTTTAATGGCAAATGCTCTTCTAGGCTGTAACCTATAGCCCCCTCCTGAAAACTGTCTACAATATTACTCGACTAGCTACAACCACCTTCAATAATGCGCCCACTCTCTATAATGTTCTATATCTAAACGCAGAATCCGTCAACAGTGTTTCTTTCCTAAAACTGCCCGACTGTGAAACACTGCTCTTCTATTTATAAGTCCATCTTTTAAGATTAAAACGGGAAATTGAAAACACATGTGGCCCGAAAATATAGCACTCATCATAAGTGATACTCCTGTTTCCATTTTCATACTTGTGTTAACATTACATATATGTTTTTATTGTAAGGATTTAGATGATGTATTTTTTAGAAAAAAAAACATATAAATCGGTTAAATGACCTAAGTACAGGGTAAAACGATAAAATTGTCACCTTAGAAAAAACTAGTGTTCCATTTGCGTTTGATGAAAACCGGGTTTCTTCCTTTTTCTACTATTTTGCCAGTTGCGTACAACACCTAAGAGTTATAGGAACGTTCTATCTTGTCTGAAAGAAACACAATGTTCAACGAGAACGCTCACAAATTTAGGACAACAGGACCATTGCCACCACAATCAAAATGCAAATCCGAATGGTTCAACGCTTGAAGGCACAGCTCAACGATCTCTGCCGCCAGGAGTATGGTCTTTTGCGTAGTTTCAAGATAGGGCCACATCCTGTAACCTCATATCTTCGGAGTCGGATGAAATCAACACTAAAATGTAGCTGGAAGTGCCGTAGAGTGTGGCGAACTCTTGGTGCGATCAAGTGGCGGATAGCCGATTCTGGGTGTGACAACAGGATACGACGCCGGCCTAAAAGTCCAAGAAATCCAGAACTCATTTCAGAAATAGTGCTATGTTTTTGTAGCTGGTCTTCCTCCTCCTCTGAGCTGAACCCGCAAGAATACTTCGTTTGATCTTACGCAGAAAACATCACGAACATCACCTCCCAAAACGTCAAAGCCAGCTTTATCGCAACCATCCGCCGAATATTCGTTGACCTCCACCGACGCTTGTGAGAAACTTACGGGCCCGTATCAAGGCGGTAATTGAGTCTAAATGCAGCTAGAGAAAACAAATGTAAGATGGACTGCGGGAATTGCTTTTCCATTAAAAGTTTTAAAACAAATCTGTTCTGTTATTTTCTTTGAGTGATGATTTTATCATTTCACCGTAAAAATACATTGAACTAGCTTTACTGTTTATGATGCCATTTATTTATGCAGTGCTTTAGTTTCGTAAATTATGTTTTAAAACTATCAATGTTTTTTTTATGAATCCCATTAATTTTAAGCTTTTTTTTTGTATTTAAAATATATATTTAAAATAAGGTTTCCTAAGAACACAAATACAAAATGTTGGAAAAATGTTTTTTATATTTTTCTAAAATTAAATCTTGAGGCATT
Source organism: Euprymna scolopes (assembly GCF_053919585.1). Classification (NCBI taxonomy): domain Eukaryota; kingdom Metazoa; phylum Mollusca; class Cephalopoda; order Sepiida; family Sepiolidae; genus Euprymna; species Euprymna scolopes. The sequence continues at coordinate 8,653 of NW_027633385.1, forward strand.
CAATTATTTTATTTACAAATAATACTCTATGAACATGAAATAATTGTTTTATTTGTGAAATTTTGATAAATCGGACCACTGTTCTTATCGTCACTGCCAGTTTCACAATGTTTTGCTTCATGTAACCTCCGATATTCTTCAGTGTATCTTGTTGGACTCGGGAATTATTCTGTGACAGTCGGGAATCTTATCTCATTAACACGTCTTGCATAAGCATGCTCTCTCGGCAATTACATTGTAAAAGTCGAACTGAAAATGAATACAGTAGATGGATGAATCCAAATAATTCGAATGACGAATTTTTATTTTAAATATTCAGAAGCTTATGTATTTTCATAGTTATGCTTTTGCAGAAATATATATTTTCATTTTTCATTCATATCCATTTTTTGTCAACGAATCCTTTATCATTGTATAGCAAACCGTTTCGAACATTAGTTTTTTTAACACACATTTTTCACTGATAAGGTGACTATTAAGCTTTTTTTCTTTCGAAGCAATCATATATATGACGACACTCATAAATATGATTGAAATACATCTGTTTCCTTAATGATAATAAACTATAATATATAAAATTCATAGAGACACAATGACACAGACACGCAAACTCCCCCCCACATATATATATATATATTTATATATATATATATATATATATACATATATATATATATATTATAATATTTTTGTTTATATTTAAAAACATTACATAGTTGCTACCCTGAATATGCTACGGTTTCAGACAAATTGGTTTGCAAGCAAATAAAGTCCGTCGACAGGTAACCTAAATAAGTTTGGTGGAAGAAGTGAAATATATTTGTGTGTTTTTTCATAAACACAAAATATTAAAACGCAAAAATCTTTAGTGAAAGGGTGAAATTAAGTAACAATTTAGACTCAAGATAGAACGCGATCAGATGATAGAGAATGTAAAGACTTAAAAGGATAATTGTCCAGATTAGAAAGGGATAGATAGGGAAACGAAAGGACAACGAAAAAGAAGAAGAAAAGAAAAAAAAATGAAGTACATTTATTAAAATAATATCGATAAGCCTATATATCTGTTCATCTAACTGTTAAATTGACCATATGGGCATACATCTTCTAAATAACAAACACATAACTAAATAAAACATTTGAAAGCTAGACAACATTTTTCGGCTAGAAACGCGATGAACTGAATATTAAATAATAGAATAAAAAAAAAATGTATGGACAATGAAAAATAAAACTTGTCAATGGAAAAATTAAGTTGCAACCAGAAAAGACAAAAACAACTTTAGATAGTGAAATAGCGACGATCAGACAATAATGTCACAAAAAAACAAATTGCAAGCTAAAATAATACAAACACTTCCACACTGCAAAAGTTTGCTACGCATAATCATACTTCGCCCCTCGCTCACCCTCTCCAAAGTTTAGCAATAGTCATCTCAACTGGTCACATTCACTTATACTCGACTTTTTACAGAATGTAAACCACACCTTAATATCTTATAAAAACGAATGTAACTTTGATTCCAGTTTCAATATCGATGTGTTTTTGTTTGATGAAGTGTTATCCTTGAATTGGTATTCCACGACCAACATGTATGCACATATGTAACCAACAATGTTTAGGTAATAATAATAGTATACATATATATATATATGTATATATACACACACATATATATAAATATAAATATATATATATATATACATATATATATATATGTTTGTATACATCTATATCTATATCTATCTATCTTTATATATATATATATAATAGAAATGACAATTAATGTAGACTGAAGAAAGTGCTCAATACTCTTGTAGAGCAAATATGCGTTTTATTTCTTATTACCGTATGTTTGTGTAAAGTTACATTATTGTTTCCGCTACTAGGTCGTTTTTTGGCCGTCTGTAGCTTTCTCAGACTTTTACAGAAATGTTCATCATCATAACGAACATTTCTGTAAAAGTCTGAGGAAGCTACAGACGGCAAAAAAGAAACGGCCAGGTAGCTGAAACACTGAAACAACAATGTAACTGAACAGAAAGATACGGTAATAAAAAATAAAACGTATATATATATATATATATATATATATATATGTGTGTGTGTGTGTGTGTGGGTGTGTGTGTATGTATATATATATATATATATATATATATATATATATATATATATATATATATATATATATATATATACGTTTTATTTTTTATTACCGTATCCTTCTGTTAAGTAACATTATTGTTTCAGTGTTTCAGCTACCCGTACATATATATATATATATATATATGTATATATATATATATAAACTAGAACCCTTGCATCATACATTTATCATTTAAACGCATGTTATAAAAATGGTATATTTAATTAGTCGTCCTATTCCGCTTGCGAACACAGTTTATAGACATGATTAATAACATTCACATGTTTCAATAATGTTTTCTACCTGTTTATCACATTACACTCGAGGCTTGACATTCTCAGCACATCTAAAGCAATTTAATGAGACAACCTAACCAGCCTATCATTTATGATACTCCGATACACTGTTCTTATTTTTTTTATTATTATTTAAGCGTATCCGTGATAAATTACATGGGAAATTAACACGCGTGCGTTTTCCGTGTTTGTGCAGTAGAGGAAAATTTACTTCATATATTAAAGGAATTGAAATCTTTCGCAAATGCAGTTCAGTACATGATTTGTTTTTCCTTATTTTATAAAGTAATGTTTATCGGAAGAAGCCTTTATTAATAATATACGCATTAATATATAATATATATATATATATATACATATATACATATATATATATACATATATATACATATATATATATATATATATACATATATACATATATATATATACATATATATACATATATATATATATATATATATATATATATATATATATATAGAGAGAGAGAGAGAGAGAGAGAGAGAGAGGATACCCAAAAAACGGGCCCCGTGTACACTTTGTGTGATATCTCCTTTATTTGTTCACCGATTGCCCTTATTTTACAGGACATGGCAGAATCAACAACCGTGAGTACATCAAGACCTAGAGTGGGAGCTGGGAAAATAATACACTGTGTTAAATTTTACTACTAGACAGGCTCGTTTAAGAAAACCCAGGACAGTCTCATGCGTTAGTTCGAATGTGAAAAGGCTTCATCCAAAAGTAGAATTCAGGAATGGGTGGACTTCGAGAAGTATGGGACCGTGGAGAACCACATCGCTGCCAGAGAGAACTATCCAAGCCACTCGGGACGTCCCAAGAAGCGAACATCCGAGCTGGTGGAAAGAGTGAGAGAGTCTCTCCAGAAGAGTTCGAAACGCTTTGTGCGTAAGCGAAGTCAGTCCCTCGGTATATTCTCGTGAGACTTGCAGGAGAGTGCTGGTGAACGGCAAATTTTGCAATGAAAACTGACATAATACTTTGCGGTACTTCGGTTGGTTGGTTGTTTTTGTTTTACGGTTTATAACCCCTTTTAACGCCATTTAATGCTGAATATAGTATTTTTTTAGAAAAAGTTTTTAATAGAATATATTTGTTTTTTGTTTTTTTTCCAGTCAGTTTCTATTTAACCCACCGTTGGGAGCCCAACAGGTACTACCACTCCTGGTCAAAGTAGACCTGATAGCAATGGCAATTAAGAGGGGGCCACCCCACTCCCCAAACCCACAGTTAGGACCCTCACGATCTGATATAGTTTAAGATCATATCCAGGACCGCTCTACTTCGACATTGAGCAATTTTGTGTTAACCCAATAAAACTTCATTAGTTACTTTATCCAGGAGAGTATTAACCTAGTATATATATATATATATATATATATATATATATATATATATATATATATATATATATATATATATATATATATCCGTAGCCAAAAAACACGTCGCAACCATAATATATATGTGAGCCGTGGCGTGGTTTTATTGTGTAAATAATTACAAATATCATCATACATCATAATGTGTTATGTGCTAATTGAAAAGGCTTCATCATAGGTTCTACAATTTAATTTTGAATAGACATAAAAACTGATATTATATATTCGTTAACATTTTTTTAATGAAAATGACATCATGCAATAAGGGTGAAGGCCGTCGTTTAATCTATTTATATTGTGCCCCGTCTAAGTTTTTAAAAATGTTTCAAATATTAATTAATTGAAATATGTTTAGTATCAGTTTTAGCGAGATCATTACCCTATTTGAGCATTTTATCATCTGTAAACTACACCATGGCAAGTAGGAAAAATAAAATGAGAAATGTATTGTTTTTTAAAAAAAAATATTCCTGTTGTAAGCTTTGTCATAAGCCGGAAATATAAACTTTAACTACATATTTGTTTATTAAAAAGAGACTCACTTTCTTACCTCATGTTTTGAATTTCAATTGTTTACGTGCTTCTAAATAGTGGATTATTTCTGTTTGCTACACATTTACGCAGAAACAGGCGCTTCTCCACTGGACTGGACAATACACACTCAACATCTTCATGCAATAAACTGTACCACATTACCCGATGGAAAGTAGAAAAAAATGTATTGTTTAAAACAAGTCCTGAAGAAGGCTTTGTAAAAGCTGAAAATCCGAAACCATAAATAAATATTTGTTTATTTTAAAGAAAAAATATCCTCACGTTGTCGTTTTTTCTTACCCTATAATTTTATTTTAATTTTCTAAAAAGTAGATTACTTCTCTTTGCCATATATATATATATATATATATATATATATGTGTGTGTGTGTGTGTGTGTGTGTGTGTGTGAGTGTCTGTGTGTGTGTGTGTGTAGGGGTGATATGTGTGTAAGGACAATATTTTAAATAAATGTTTAAAACTAAAGATAGATATATATCGAAATTACGTTTTTCACATTGTCGGCGATGATAGTCAGTTTAGGGAGTCAGTTTTTCATCAAATAACAGTATATGACCCTAAGACTAAAAAAATACTGAGCGCAGATATATGAAGAATTTCGTATATACATATAGCCATTCCTAAATACGGAACGCTGCTTTCACAGATATACATAATAACGATAATATATTCAGAAATATTTAAAGTTAGCATTTAACGTACAGCTATATGCAGTGTAATCCTACAATCTTTTCGGGGTGCGAGATGATAAGTGCTGCTAGTTCTCTCTCTCTCTCTCTCTCTCTCTCTCTCTCTCTCTCTCTCTCTCTCTCTTGCTGTATCTGTGTGTGTATATATATACACACACACATATATATATATATATATATATATATATATATATATATATATATATATATATATATATATATATATATTACGTCTTAGCAAGGAATGGAAAGAAATCAAATAATGGCATCGATTGAGACTGTAAGAGCTGAAAATACTAATATTTCTTACTTAATTTATATACATATATATATATGTATGTATATATATATATATATATGTATATATATATATATATATATATATATATATATAATAATAAAAATTACAATTAAATTTAGCAAAATGATCCAAGATGGTAAAATTAAAGTATATTATAAATATTAAATAATTAATGTTTATAAAGTAATGTCAACCAGATATAAAAGCTCGATAAAACCAAATAGGAGATAGAGCTTATAATAAGAAGAAATAGTTTTTAAAAGACATGTTAAACAACTCTTTGAAAAAGAGGTAAAACATATTTAATTTGAAAAGGAAATACTTGATAAATGGATAGTTCTTAATCCGCGTAGTTTCGAAGGGATACTTTCCATCTCATTAGAGGGTAGGAATTAGCAAAATACGGGATCGGATTTTGAATACAAAAGTATTTGATAAAATTGCAAATAAGTCAAAACTCTTACTTTATAGCAAAAGGTGAAGCAGAGGGAATATGGTGAAGAAAAAGGTGATTTCACGTGAATGGATAGTCTGGCAGAGGTACAGTATCCAATGACGGTAAAATCCAACAATTTAAATCCATGAAACTTTATTAAATTTCCATTCGCACAAGTAAAATTAAAGGAAATTGCGTTATTGTAGGATGGTCCAAAATAATCCAATAGGCCGAAATTCGTGGAGTAATTCACAAATATGTACAAGGAAAAGGGGGGAAATTCCAATATTATTGATAAAAGAAAGATAAGATATACGTTTAACATGGCTGCCGAGATAACGTGTAATTAAGAAAAATCAGGGAATAATGTAGAGCGCATTCGTATGTGTGTGTGTAAAAGTGTATGTGCGTGCATTCGCGGTTGTATATGTATACTTAGCAGGGAATGATTTTAGTACAGTGACCCCCACTGAAAACGCGAAGTCCTGTTTAAAACAAACATATACGCCCATATGTTCATACACACACACACACACACACACACACACATATATATATATATATATATATATATATATATATATATATATATATATATATATATATATATATGTATACTACAATTAAAGGTAGGTAAAAAAATAAATGAATAATACTATAAAAATATAATGAAATAATTAAAACATATAATAATATAATAATAATAATATAATGTGATGATTAATATATATAATTATAATAATAATAATAATAATAATAATAATATAATAATTATGATGATTTTTATATAATAATGATTATTACGGGAATTGTACAAACTATTATTCAGTAGAAACTGAAGATGCGGAAGACTTGCCCGAAATTTGTTCCAAGAGTTATCTATCCTTGTCACAGGTTATTTGACAAAGATGAAATTAAAGACACTTCTTCACTTTCCCTATAGTTTATATTTTGTCAGTGTGACATTTGGTTATTCTTTAAGCCAAAGAAACAGCTTTGAATGTGTCATTATAAAACAATTTGACAGAGATAGGAGGATATGGAGAAGATCATTGACACACTCACACAAGAGTACTTCAATACGACGATTCATAAGTTGTTAGAACGATTCAGGGTCAATTACTTTGAAGGGGTCTAGAGTTTCTATGTTTGTATTATTATTAAAATATCCATACGAAAAAACGCGTGGATAAAAATGGTCTATACATGTATGAGGATACGTAGTTCCATAATTGCTTGGAAAATTGCCAAGTGTTATGTGATAGGTGTCGCTGTTCCGAATTGCGAAAATAGGTTTTGTTGTTTTAAGATCATTATATAGATTATATGTAGCGAGTTTCTTCAGGTATATCAGCCAGGATGAGAATAATTTTCTTGACATTTAAAATAATGCAAAATTTATTTTCTTATCGCATTCCGAAATATTTATTCGATATTGATTGAGGAAAATCCAGTTATTCTTTGGAATAGAATTTTGATCATAACGGATAATCAGAATAGATAACAGAGATCCTTTCATCTGTGTAGTCTTTACATGCCAACATAGCTGAGAATTTACAATAGAATTACGAATCCTATATACTTAATGATGTCAGGCCATCGATAAAATCTGAATCAGTACTTTTGAAACAACATTATTTCCTTTCGTTGAGATATTTGTCTAATTTTATTTATTTTCTTTAGTTTGTAAGATATATTCCGTAAAAAAGACATTGGTTTTGTAGGCTTGTGAGCCACATTGAAATGCAAATGACGTTTCTAGTGACATACGTTTATTTTCTCGATCAGTTATACGTTATAGGATATCTTAGACAAATTTAAAACATGGCATCTTGTACCGAATAGATAATGTATATATTTGGCATAATAGCACTGGTCAACACAATATTTTTGGCAGTCAAAGTAAGACTGGTTTCTGGGGTTTTCAAGGGCGCTGAATCCGAATCTGACATTAGTTTTTTCAAATTTGCTCTAGTTTTTTGAGATATCACAGGGGGGTCGTTTGTCTGAAATCACCCATTCGCGACCATAGCTAAACGTACAAAAAACGGCTAAATAGTGCATAAATGTCAGATATTGATTTTATGATAATCTTAAACCACATAGACAGTGTAAAATCTCAATCTAACAAATTAAGTTAGATATAACATCATTTCATTTATCCTATAACTGAACACTTTTCATAGATTTCGAGGATATAAAAAAAACTTGCTAAAAATTTGCTGAATTTTTATTCTCCAAGTGAAAAAAAACATTTACATAATCAGTTATATATCATAAATTAATGCAAAGCATTATACACTAGATTCTTAGTTACAATGAACACACAAAACAATATTTTATTCACAAAACTAAAATTGACGTTTATACGATTTTCCCTTGTGAGCAACTTTTGGGCAGTCTCTCAAAAGGTTCCAGCAGTAGTCTGCCATCATGTGCTCATCCCATTTGCCTTGATACCTCTCTTCCATTGTTTTGATGTCTTGATGGAATCTCTCTCCCTGCTCCTGACTGTAATCACCAAGATTACCAGGAAATCTGTCGAGGTGGCTAAACAAGAAATGAACTTTAATGCTCATATTTGCCCCTAGTTTTCCGTATGCAGTAAGCATCTTACGGACCAATTGCTTGTAATTGTCAGCTTTGTGATTTCCCAAAATGTTTGTCACTACATCTGTGAAGGACACCCAAGCATTTAACTCAACAGTGTTCATATGATTAGTGAAGTCAGAATCCCTCATGAGCGTTCGAATCTGAGGTCCATCGAAGATGCCACCTTTAGTTTTTTTCGATGGAAAGACCTGGAAATTGCCTGCATATGTACTTGAAGCAATCCCCATCCTTGTTCAACGCCTTAACAAACTGCTTCATGAGCCCTAGTTTTATGTGCAATGGAGGGAAGATGATTCTATCCTTGGGTACCAAAGGCTCATTGATGACGTTGGCTGTGCCGACTTCGAGACTTTCTCGTTCTGGCCAGTTCTCCCTTCTCCAGTGCTGGATTCTGGCTCTGCTATCCCACAAACAAAGAAAGCAGGGATACTTTGTGTACCCACTTTGCTGACCAAGCAGACAATTGACCATTTTCAAGTCCACACAAATCAGCCATTTATGAGTGTTGTAATTCAGCTTTTCAAGAACAAATTTGATAGCATCATACTCTTCTTTCATCTTGGTAGAATAGCCAATTGGTACAGGAGCAAACTTATTGCCATTGTGCAAAAGTACAATTTTTAGACTTGCTTTCGAGCTATCTATGAAGAGACGCCAATCTGCTGGGTCATATGATGAGATCCCCATGCAGTTAAGAAGTGCAGAAACGTCATTACAAAAGACCAGGTCGTCTTCTTTAGAAAAGAAACGAAGCAAGCTGCCTTCCCTTGTCCTATAGTATGTTACTTTTGTGCCAGAATCAAGAATATTTTTCTCTTGGAGTCGTGATGCACGAAGTTCAGACTGCTCCTTCGACAAACAAAGGTCTCGCACTAGGTCATTAAGTTTAGATTGATTGAAAAGCTGAGGGCCATTTGAGGGTTCTTCGTGGTCACTACAGCTATCATCACTTGATATTGAAAGATCAGCTGGAATCTCTTCGGTTTCATCGATTTCAGGCAAACTGGTGAAAACAGGCACAGGTAGATCCTCAGAGTGCCCAACAGGACGGATAGCAGAATCCAGGCTCGGATACTGCCAATTTGCTTTCTTGTGCTTGTTAAACCCCGTCATGTCATTGAGACAGAAGTAGCAGTAATCAAAATGATTGTTGGGCTCTCTCCACACCATTGGTACAGAAAACTTCAACTTCAGCTTACCGTTGGTCCAACCGCGGAGACTTTCTACACAGGTTTTGCACACCATATGTGGGGCCCAAGACTTGTCTTGGTCACCAAGTATCATATCGAAGTATGCTTTGTACGCCCTCTTGACAAAGTCTGTAATATTCCTCTTTTGTTGTGCCATCATATACTGTCCACAGATGTAACAAAAGACATCCGCTTCATATCTGCAACATCTTCTAGAAGAACTCATTTTCTCTCTGGAACTCATTTTCAACTGTGGAATTAAAAAGAAAATTCTTAATTACTGTTTAATTTATACTGCAACTATATTTATGGAACATGTTATTAAGTAATTACAGTATATAATTATATAAAAATTCTCCCTATATAAATAATTATATAAAAATTCTCCCTGAAATACTTCAATATATACATAATCATTATAATGATTCAATAATATCAGAAAATTATTATTTACTGCTTCTTTATTGAAGTATTTCAGGGAGAATTTTAGCAGTTTAGGCTTATTTGGGGCTATCAGTATCTTCTAAACTAGAGCCACTCTGGCAAAAACAATGTTATATTCGTAATCAGCGACCTTCAAAACCCCGGAAAACACTCCTAGATGGTCTGCCAAAGAAAAAAAACGTTTGTTGACCAGTGTAGTGCATCATATAGAGTATTTCTGATTGCAAGCCACGGGTACCTAGGTTTGGATACTGATTCTATCCTGCTAATGATGTTGAGAAGTGCAAAATGAGAGAAAAATATGACATAAAAGAGATATGAGATTAATCGGAAAAATATTGGGAGAACGTCGTATAAGATAATTGTACAAGGTGTTCGCAAGATTCGTTCAAAGGACTGAAGTTACGGGTCAATACTGAGTTTTCCCCTTTTATACGTTTCTTACTCATCACTTACCTATTCCTAGTGAGGCCCTTTGCTCATTTAGTCAGTATCAGACAACGTCCAGCGATATCATATCGCTTAACAACATTAACAAGTTTGTACAGTATATTTCTTAGACCACTAATCCTCCTGCAAAAAGAGTAAAGTTCAATCACGATACACTAATCAGACAAACATTCTTTTATGCCCATGAAAGAATGGGTTCTATATGTATCCTTGTCTACTTCATTATTAAAGAAAAGGGTTTAGTTGTAATCAAGGTGCAGTACTCGCTTTCTATTATGTTTTTTTTCTACTATGGACAATTGTCTAGTATAATCTGGGGTTAACCATTTAGTTATATAGTAGTTCGTCCACTGGCCCGCGCGCCCTCCGGGGCCCGGGCGACAAGATAAAAGTGCAGTATCTGTTCCAACAGATACTGCAAGCAAAGACCAGATGTTGGGGCAACCCCACATACCTGACCTTTAACCAGCTCCCATTTACCACCTCTCGGGAGCTGGTCTCCTTTTTCCCTTCCCCCTCCCTTCACTCCTCACATTAAAAATTGGCCTTGTGTCTAATTTGTCTCGGTGGGGGAGCAAATAAATACCCCCCTATAGTAGTTCGTCCAAAAGTTCCGACGAAGCAATTAATTCATTTTCTGCAAAAAAAAAAAAGAAAAAAAGTGAATATATCTATCAGTATTCTTATTTTTTTCAATTGGTTTCACTTTACTTTTCGAGGGTCCAAATTTTTATTCTTAGATCCGTTTTTCCCGTTCACTTTCATGCTAAGAAAAACGTGCTATAATGAAATTGACCCATCTCGAGAAGTCCATTCCCTTTTATTATTTTTTGTAATTATCTTATTCCATGTTCCCACCTGGTGTCAAAGTTCATACGATGCAGTTTCTTTCTCCATTATCCCTTAACATATATCATAAAAAAAATGTAAGTCAGTTTTATTTTTTATTTGTTCATCTCCTGGACCATGGTCCTCCGGGAACTTTTTCCACTTAGATTACATCGATGTCTTCATTTTTTCTGGTTGAGATACTCTTGGCTATAGGTGAGTTTTGACGAAGGTCACGCTCGCCATCGGTGCAGGCAACCTTGAGGCGTTTCTCACTCTCAAGCTCTTTAACACGTTTTCTCATACGCTACATGACCGCTACCAACATCACAATCAGAACCATTACCAGGATTATCGTACCTCATGCGACTGTAATCCTCTGGAAGATGACATTTGCTTCATTTACATACCTTATCCCTGAATGGCTTCCGGGCCTTGATAAGTGGTGATCACTGTGTAAAAAAAAAAAAAAACTACGTTTTTAACATTGTCTGTAATTTTCTAAATGTTACATTATTTATTATTTTAAAATATTTTTGGCAACTCTGGTCTTTGATCGTCACCTCTCACGATCACAGGTCTGGCATCTCTCAATTTCATATCGGCTTACAGGTATAAACCTGTGCCTAGCAATGTTGAGAGCTATATAGTTTATCTCTACCCAGTAATTTGCGTCCAAATTCGTTTAGGTGTTTCCGGAGGGGTGGGGACACATCCAATAGTGGTTTACTATTGTCCAGTAGGATAATACTTTCGAGGACTTTAATCGACGCTCAGAAATTTGTTCCGGACCCACAGGCAATCTTAAACAGCTAAGTGGTGTTTGCTGTACTTTTGATATCTCGCAACTGTTCGTATCTTATGACATTTGGTAACTAAGTATCCTAACTCTAAAGCGTTTACCCACGTTTTTATATGTTAAGTCTACACAATTCTGTTCAATCGGCAGTAACCGGAACAACATATGAAATTCGTGGAAGCATTTCTTCAACAATATTTCCTTGAAAAATTCCATATCTACTTTACCGGATACGTTCTTTATTTATTCATGTAGGACTTGTAATTGGCCAATTATAGTATAAAAAGTTTATTTTTCGTAACCTCAAGCCTCCCAATATTAAATAACGAGAACTCCCCAAATGTGCTCGTAAACTGCTGCATAACTTCACCGAACGTATCGATTATTCGCTCACAATATCGATCAATTTCTCACATATTCTCAAATACACTTGTCTGGCACAGTTCAAAGCTGGTAAGATGCAGAAAGATGCTAAGTGAAATATACCGCCTATTCGTGAAATTCTTACTCGGTAATAGCAAGTTAATAGGGTTTTAAACTTCTTCGAATTCCGAGAAATAAGTTTACCACTTTATGATATTTTTGTTTTCTGAGAACTACTTATTATAATTGCCTTTTTTAATATACGCCAACTGGAGACATCTTAATAAATAGATTGATCGCTGGTTGAGGAACCCAAGCCGTACCCCCCATCACTAACCCTGGCGACGCAACTCGAGCGGGACAAGTTGCCCGACTGCATCTCCTGGTAGACAGGCGTCGACAACCCACCCCAACCCAACCGAACATCTACGACCGTTGACCTATTCCAGAGATGACTCCAGCAGCCTCTATTTCAGTGGGTTTATTTTTAAACTGTTGCCCAATAAATCGTGGCAATGATCTCTTCGCCGCCTCATAGGCTAACAGGATCATCGCCGCATTCTGCAATCGAAACACCACTTCCTTTTTGGTCACTGCCTGAAACCAGTCATCCAGTTCTGGATTGCACTTTAGTCTAGGAATAATTAACTACTTAAAAGAGTCCGGAAGGCCTCGGTTATCTTCAGTTTCCTAAATTAATTCTGTTCCCTCTACTTGAATTGTTCCTGAATCGTATCCATCCAATTATTTTGGTTACTTAACGAGTAGTGTAACATGCATGGCGAGGCGGTCAGACTCAACTTTTTCAACTCTCAACTTTCAGTTGGCAAAAACCCGCTCCGCACACGCTCTTAAAATAAGGGAACGACGTGAGTTTGGATGAGGTATCTGTTTTAATTCAGCCAATCAATCTTCATAGCGTCAAAATTGAATTCGCTCTGATTGGCTAAAATGGAAAGATCAAATGTGCATATTAATCAAGCAAATTTTCTATCACAAGCTTTTACACACAAGCGACCTCTGCATCTTTCATCACGGGTTCATATTCGCCCTGCCAAAAAACTCAAATTTAGACAAATCTGCTAAAATGTACTAAGAAACTGGGTTGTTACAAAGGAATATTTTTTTCATTGTTTGGACTCTTGAGTATGTATTTGTATATATCTGATACGTTTATATATATATATATATATATATATATATTTACCAGTGGTGAAAAAACCGGACTAAAGTGCTCAATGTGTAGTCAGAGCAGTATATAGGAAATGTATTACTGTGAGTCCAGAATGAATTTACAAATTGTTTCAGCTAGAGGAAAATCCTCAAAGAGAGGAAAAATCCAACTAGCATCGTCAGAATTCATAGATGGACTAAGTTATAAAGTCAAATAAGAATGGAAAAATCGTAGATAAAGGGGAGTTAGAAAAGAAGGGGGAGTGGTAGGAAGAGGACGTTGGAGTTTAAAGTAGTAGGAGTGTCTTCAATAAGAGAGGGATTTATAATTAAATATTAATTATGTGTAAATTCTTATATACGTTTTTTTTTAACGGTTTAAACTTAAAAGACGCTACTTTTATTGATAACGGCATAAGTAACAGTTAATTTAAAGGATCACCATGGCAACATGTTGAAGAGTTTATGTTAGTGAAGGAACGGGTTGAAAATGGGGTTTAAAGTGATTTATATATATATATATATATATATATATATATATATATATATATATATATATATATATATATATACAGGTTCTCGGTTGATTAAGTATGTCTACCTGTGCCGGATATATACACGAGAGTAAAAAAAATGAAAAGAATATTATGTTGTAACAGCAAAATAGTGAACTTTAAAACAAAGCAACTTTTGCGTGTTTCTTTATGTCTGGCTTCCGGTTGAGTTTATTTAAATTGCTGTCGCGTTTCAATAGCTAGTAAGTACACGTAACGCTCATATGGAAATTTAATAGAATAATATGGGTTTAATCAACGTATCTTCTTTAAAATTGTTGCGTAACATGTGTTATCCGTCGTTGGAAGTGCACCCCTCGATGTTGTTTTTTTTTTTTTGCACACTTCAACGTGTTCCTTATCGTTTCCTGTATATTTGGAACAAGTGCTTGTGTGACAAAATGTTAGGCTTTGTTAGCGGTTCTTGGTTTTACAAAAGCTTATCTGATTGATACTAAAAATGCAGCATTTTTTCTGTATAAGAAACGTGTATTTGTAATATTTTCTTAGAATGAAACAGAAAAAATTATGCTACGGATTTTAAGCTTGAACCAAATAGATTATTTATTAGATAAATGTTCTATTATAAGACGTTAACGTAAACGCGTTTAAAAACTGAATATAGAGATATGGTAAATGTATTTTCTTCTATAATGCATGATTTATGAGGTTTCTCAACCTATTTTTATTATAGACAGAATATCATATATACCTAATATAAACTGATTAGATGCTGAAAAGAGAATTTCGTAGTGATTGGATCGGGAGATCGATATTATTTTTCATATTCGAGACGGATCACGTTGTGATGATACATTCTATGTTGTTTGTTAATATAAGTCCGATCATATTAAAACGTTACGGGAATGAACTTGCTGATGAAATGATTGTTAAGAAAATATGAAAAAGATTATAGAACGTATGATAAGTAAGAAAAGTATAATGAGTTGTCAAAAAGGTTGTTATTAACAACGATTACGGTGTTATATTACCTGTAGATAAAATGTGTGTGCAGCTCTGATTTATTAGAGGGTATTTATTGGGCAGGTTTTTGTACTATTTGACGTATGTCATTGTAAATTACGTAACCGATAAAGATAATCTGGGATGAACATCTGATAAGATTTGATGAATATATCAAAAATGGAAACTTCTCAACCAACACCAGATTGTTTTACTTCACAGCACAATCTCTCAAAGATTTAAGATTATCCCGAAATGTGGGTAGTAAATTTAAATATTTCATTTAATTATGCCCCATTTCGGATAATTTATATGTATTTCCTAACTTGAAGCAATTCCTGTCTTATTTGATGCAGCAGACCGCATACAAAATGAGCCATCTTCATGTATTTACTTTTTTTCCATATTTATACGAGTTGACCTTTAAAATTTCTTGTAGCATTCTGCAAACTGCAGACTAACTTAAATGTCAGCGCCCTCTTGTATTATTCTTGTCCATTCAAAGCGTTCAGTTATTTTATCATATACAAGTAATATTATTTTATTTAAAAAAAATGCTTATTTACAAAAAAAAGGATATTCAACAAGCACATTTCTCTCAATCAATAATTAAATAGAAAATCGTATTTTTTTATAAATGTTTGTACATGCTGAAAATTATAAATATAGTTATACAGGATTAGAACGATAAATGAAAACAACACAAACTTTATTTTAAAACTTTTATTGAAAAATTAATTTAGGTTACCTCATTATGTAGTAGAGCTGATATCAATTCAATTCAGCTACACCAACGCCTCGATAGAGTTCCGATATTGGGAGCATGCCTTCCCACTAAACACGACAGTAGCTCGGCGAATACTTGGCAAGAGGCGACGATAAGGATGGTACAATCACGTTGACGAACCGATTCTCACCAGATCACCGACCCACGTAAAACTTGACCAGTACTAGATGGGTAACTATTGGAGAAGGCGAGGCGCTGTATGTCCTGCGTGGCAAAATACCAGGTTGGAACCTGGCGTTGTTTATCCTTCTCTCGGGGGTAGATAGGCGTCTCTTAAGCCGCTGTAGGTAACCCATCTAGTGATGGCGTCACGATAAAAATATACTTTTGATATCCCAAGCGACGTATAAGTATTCAACTGCGGACAACATTTTAATGTCACTACACACTCGTGTAATGGGTTTAATTCCGGATGCGGCCGCTTGGTGCGTTACGTTATGTAGATCATCTGCATAAAAAATAAAGCCGTTCGTTAGTAAAAAGGAAACGGAATCATATCGTATCTTCTAAAGCGAGAATTTTATTTTTTCAACTTCTGTATGAAAGAAAAACTAAGTGCACTCGTTACTTTTTATGTTAAGCATGAGAAATAATAGAAGGGAAGCTGTAAAATGGGATTACTGTTTTCATTCCGTGCGAATGGATTAGAGTGGATTGCAAATAACACTGTTATATTGACAAGACTTTTGTGCCTGTGATCTTTCACAAAAAATGTAAAACATGCTAACGAAAATAACATTATAATGTATAAAATTATTATTATTGTTATCATTAATAATAATAATAATAATAATAATAATAATAATAATAAAATGAAAATTAGATTTTCAATTTAATAAAATCATCACCATCCGATAAATAAGATTTTTTTTTTCACAAAACGAGAGTTAAACCTGAACTCGTGATGTATATATATTTCCACTTCCGGTTATAAAATAGATGAATATTGGCTGAAGAGAGCTTGGTATGGGTATCTAAAACGGTCCAAATTATAGTGTTTGAAACCAGCAGTACCAATGACTTGTCTCATCGAAAACGTTCTGTATACAATATATGTATATATATATATATATATATATATATATATATATATATATATATATATATATCGTTTGCTTACGTCATTTATGACTAATCTGATATAATCAAGGAAACAATTCGAAATGAAGTGTTTCTAAATCAAAATATGTCGTCTGATGTCTAAAAGTTCTAAAGAAATACATTTAATAAATGGAATTCCTTTTATCATGTCTATTTCCTTTCCTCCACACGAGGGCAGAGTGTGACACAAGGTCTTTTTTTATGTGGGGACCAGGCTGCACCCCCCACACCACCCCCAACAAAGTTGGTATTCTAGACAGGAACAGAAATAAAAATTGTCTCGGATATGAAGGATTTCCTTTTCACTGATCGAGCACAGAAAAAAATGACGTGTAACACCAGAACAGATACTATACTATGATCTTGGCCCGAAGGCCGTTTTGTATATTGCTTCGATTTTTACACTTAGAATTGATAATTTATATAATTTAGTAGATCATAGGTAATACATGTAAAAGCTAGAATGTTGTTCTTAAAACATTTCGGCCGATTTAACCTTCGAAATTTTTCGGTGAATCTTGTCGAACTCGGGACTCTTTCTGGTGTAAGTTTGAAATCCGTACAGCATTCCAAACGAAACAATTTATTAAAATGAGAGACCTAGCGTTATGTGACGAACTCGATTGTGAATTACGCATGACATCTACCTAATTAGTTTTGCGCATTTATTTTCAACTAAGCATGGAAATAAATAATTATATCTTCCACGCAGTTGACACGATTTATAATATTTTAAATATAGAGTAAATAGTACATATTGCAAAATAATACGTACTGACTTGTCCAAGTCTACTTGGAGTCGTTATAATCTTACACAGTTGTTAATTGGTTTCCGAGCGAATAATTCCGTTTAACTCAACTTATTTTTATTTTAACATCGTCACGTTTCGTGTTAGCTATGCATAAGCAAACAATGTTAAAATAAGCGCCTACGTGTATAAACATAAGTTTCAATATTACACGTGCATTTTAACAAATTAAGAGATGCACTACAAGGTGAAGAACCAGCAGGACATCGTTTCCATAATCGGGAAGGTCTGCATATGTGTTGGGTTGAAATATCAATAAAACTTGTAAAATATATTTTCTGTTATAAAATTGAACTATTATAAAAATAAACAATTCATTATGTAACATAAAGAACCAACAAGATGTGATTAATAGAGCTGGGACAACAGAATATTTTTTCATCCTTTTGACTCTCTAGTATGTATCAAACACACGTCGACACAGTTAATCAACCGAGAACCACTTCCGTCTATATAAAAACTTATAATATATAAATGGGTATATACTAAAGAGTCAAAACAATAAACAAATATTTTGTTGTCACATCCCTATTTATTAATACTGAAACTGAATATTTTTCATAAATTGGATGCTTTGATATTATATATATATAAACCAGATGCTTATTCTATTGGCTTCTGTACAACACTACATACATGTGAGACTTTCAACCTCTATAGAATGTTTACTTCTTAGCTATTACATATTTTCTTAGAAAACTTAGAATAAAATAAAAAAATAAGTATTATCGTGTCTCTATTTTCAAATATTTCTTCATGCTTAACAAAATACATTCTTACCGAGGCGTAGAAATATAAAGCAAAATTTCTCTATATCATTAATTTCCTTTGGTAAAACGGAGGACCACTGGGCAGTTGAAGATTTCCGAAGCACTTTAAGCCAATACTTATTACACTATGGATCGATAACGGCGACATGCTTCCATTTCCGTTTGATGGAAACTTCCTTTATTTATTTCTTTTTATTTGCAGACTATCAATCCCAAGAGCAATAGGAGCCCTATATCATGTCTGAAAGTGATACAATGTTTACCGCCACTCTGTTAGCCCTGCTCTTTACTGATTCAAGTTGTGGCAATGGAGTCATTGCCAGTAGGATCAGAATGCACATTCAGACTGCATAATGTTTGAGGGCACAGCTCAACTACCAGGCACTGTCGTGTGCCCTGCTTCTGTAACAATAAACGAGAATAACGAACGCATAATCTAATTCTCCAATCCATTGTGTGTAATTCATACGTGTACTAATAAGTTAAGCAGAATCAGTATGATAATATTATCAAATGCATCAATAATATTTCAGTTGTAGACTCCGAATGGTGCATAAAGATCAGTTGGCGCCACGTTTTCTGCTCGCGTTCCACGATCATTGAGACGACGATGCGTAGTCTCCGGCTCAAAATGCAGTGCGTCGACAAAGACAAAGGCAGTTCACGGTGGGTTTGCCGGTGTATGCAACCCGATGAAGATGAGGCAGCCATGCGCAAAAGCTGGCGAAATCAGCATCGATTATGACAACATAGCCATCTCAATTATAGGTATTGTGGAAATGTGACTCAGGTTTGATAATCACTGGCGACTAACAGGGCTTGAAGTAATAGTCAGAGGTTAGGATGAGGCTTAGATTTGCATTAATCGTGATTAAGGAGCGTGTCTGTGTCAAAGGTAAAGATGAAGGGGTTAAGACCCAAATAAAGATATAACGAATGAAATATACATATATATATATATATATATATATATATATATATATATATATGTATATATATATATATATATATATATATATATATATATATATATATATATAGGAAAAAGGCTTTTTTAATACAGCATAGTGATTATATATACAGAGAAATAGAAAGAGATGGATAATTAACAAAAATCACAAACACACACACACACACACACACACACACATATATATATATGTATATATATATATATATATATATATATATATATATATATATATATATATATATGGTACAATACATTTGTAGTTTTGTGCATTGGTATTCATATTAAACCCCTTTCATTTATTTATTAAAAAAATAAAACTGCGTCATTTATTGGTCGTAGAATTGCGTTTATCTGCAAAAGACCTAACAAATTAGCATATTCTTTTAAACATTTATTTTAATTTATTTCAATTGTTTTTTCCGGTTTTCGTTTTGGTATGATCATCTTTAATTAAGAATTACGTATAATTAAATTAATGCAAACATTCTACATGATTTATACTTGCATACATGCGTAACATTTGCGTAAAATGTTGACAGTAAACACAAACCTCTTTCTATACATGTTCATGTATGCGTATATATATATATATATATATATATATATATATATATATATTTGTTTTAAAAACAATAATCCTACTAAACTACTACGACGTTTTTGTCTAAATACATGAAGCTTAATTTATAGCGTATTCGAACCGAAGAGTAATCAGTGCAAAATTTTGAAAATTAAAAAAAAAAATGTAGTTGCCGGATGAAGGTCGTACGATGGTATAATATGCACGCGTTACGTAATATTTATTGCCGCACTCTTTATATATCTAGGCTTGCAGCTAACATGTCTTTATATTTCAGGCAGTAACCTCAAATCACTTTATAAATCGTAAGCGAAACCATTTGGTTTTGATGATCGGTGGTGAGCAGATGTGGAGTATGTGACATAATAAGAGAAGGTAACACATACACATTCCAAAACCCAGCACAAACATTCAAAATAAAAAAAGGATCTAAATTGCACCTCCAGAAATGTAGTATATGCACTAAGATGCACAAAATGCAGCAAATCCTACATAGGCGCCACCAAAGATTTCAGCAATAGAGTGATCTTACATAAGAGCAACATCAAAATTGCAGATAGCAGACACCTCTATGTGTCCAAACACGTACACACATGCAGTTAATTCAGCTTCAAAATAATGACAATCTTCCAAACAGACAATAATTTTTATTTACTTACACAGGAAAAAAATTGCATCACCAGATTCACTCATGAACTTAACAGAGCCTAATATCATCACACAAACACATGACATGCAAGGTACACTCGCATGCATATACATACACATACACATATAGACACCCACACATAAATCAGAACCGACACATTAAAACACACACACGTGCGCGCATACAAGCACACACATACATAACACCACTATCTTTAATACAACACACTGAACACTACCAACCCTACTTAACCTCGAAACCAACAACACTAGGACACACCTAGAACCATAGTATAATATCTGTTCCAACACCTCGTCCCTCCTCAGTCAGTGGAGGAGAACCCCCTCATGACTGAACCAACTATCAGCCCTTCTATCATCCCCCTCCCATACCTATACCCCCTCCAATATCCCCCCTCTGGGAAACAAAATCTTCCCCACACTAGGAACCGATCCTGGGTCTGGCCATACCCACATGGGGAGACAAATAAATAGAAACATTAAAAAATCCCCTATACATATTTTAAATACACCCCTCTTTCTAAACAAACATAATATATGGAATACCCGAAAAGACTAAAACGAAAAATCACAATACTAAAATCAAAGAATCCAAAAAATAAATATCAAAATATAATGAAAGCACCCCTACCCTTATTTAAGAAGAGCTGCCCCCCTGCTAACACATACACATTAGTAACGACCTCGGATCACAGTCGCCTTCCTAAGGAAGCAAATAACCTCATAACACTATAAAACAATATACACATTCCCAAACCAATAAAAGCAAACACACACACGCACACACACAAAAACACACACAAATACGCACACACACACCCTACCCCACCCTAAAGGAAAAGAAAAAGAACATTAGCAGAAAGAGAGAGCGACTACAACCAGGTCAGCGATCTCCCTCTACTAGCCAATAAAAGAGTAATAAAAATTGAGCATGCCAATGAATAATAAACACTTATAAGCCCCCCCTTAAAAAAAAACTTCAAATTAACTACGAAAAATGCCATTTTTGCATCTCCAACACATTTGAAAATAATTTCTGACGAGGACGCTTCACAGAACGTCTTAAACGCGGGTAAAAACGATTTCAATTACTTAAAAACATTATGACAATGATCCAAACATAATTCTCAATGAAAAACCAAGACACGGAATAATAAAATAATGTTAAAAAATACACATTGTTGGTGACTTCTCCCTTAATTAAATATACATCTTTCTTTCGTTGGAATTTCTTAACCCATTATATATATATATATATATATATATATATATATATATATATATATATATATATATATATAGAGAGAGAGAGAGAGAGATAGGAAGATAGATAGATAAGTAGAAAGATAGATAGATAGATAGATAGATATAGATTTAGGTGCGCATCTGTGCATACGTATGCATGTGTGTGTATTATAGGTGTTATTTGAAGCAGCATATAACGATAACTTCGGACGATGAAGCAAATATTTAGAATGCTAAATCTTTTTCTCTTAATATAAGCACATATATTTAATCTTAACACGGGGATTCGGTTTCAATCTTCCTCAATACACAGGGGTACATGATAGTCAATGTGGTCTTTATTGTAAGTAGAATTTAGTGTATATATATATATATATATATATATATATATATATATATATATATATATATATATATATATATATATATATATATATATGCACAATAAATAAAGAACGACATCAACTTCTATGGCTACTGGAGCCAGACATTTTGATAAACATTTTCAGATAATATTAAACTCCAAAAATATATCATCACCAAAATTTACTTAGTGCTTTCTGTTGGTAGGATACTTTTATCGTGCCAGTCAAAGTAGCCTTAAGAATTAACCAAAACAAATATAGGCTTCTTCATCTCCGACACACTTTGTTTAATTTTAGTACGGAGAAAGAAATACTCGGCAATTAAAAACAATGATAATACACACCCACTTTCGACGGTCACGCATTTAAGGTAGGCAGACACCTTTAACACAATTTTTTTTAACATGCACATATATACATACATAAAAACACACACACACATATATATGTATATATATATACATATATATATATATATATATATATATATATATATATATATATATATATATATTAGTAATGAGACTATTCCAATATTTCTTTCCGATACTGATACAATTACCGATGTTGTATTGCATTTGCGATTCGGATACAATTACCGATTGCGATTCTTCATAAATATCTGAACATTCAAATTTAGATTTTTTTTTTAATTTAATTTACTTGAATTACCGCTAGTGTCATGTGTAATCTACATAAATTTATCCGGGCGTAAAATTTTATCCGTGCTCATCGATGATTTAAAGATTAACGTAATATTGGTAACTTCCAATTTATAATATAGTATTAATAATTAATAAGAATTAATAAGAATAATTAAGTTACTACCGGCAGTGAAACAAAATCAAGTAAATGAAAAAAGTAAAAGATTCGTTTTTATCATTAGCCTCAGCTTTTTTGTTCAGATTCTGACACTGATTCCGATATCTGCACACCTATTGAATTTCCAGGTTCTCGATTGCGATTATGCTTACAACACTTATATATATATATATATATATATATATATATATATATATATATATATATATATATATATATATATATATATATATATATATTATGTTTTATGTTCTTGCCTTTTGTCTGCTTAGTTACACGTGTTTCCATTACCGCATTGTATCACAGATCCAATGACTTAATTAGATTTTACAGAAATAATTATTATGATTAAGAAAAAAGATATTAAAAAAAGCAGAGACAAAACACAAACAAGTCAGTTATCAAAACATGTGTAATTAAGCAGATAAGACAATAATAAAAGATATCTATATATTTGCTCTGCATTAATATTGACCAATCTCTGCAGGTTTTTACTAAGTACCAGTATCTGGCGTATATATATATATATATATATATATATATATATATATATATATATATATATATATATATATATATATATATAGATAGATAGATAGATAGATAGATAGATAGATATAGATGTATATATATATAAGACATTAGAAGTACATTTTATCAGTCAATCATATAATACTAGCGGGGTACCCGGCATTGCCCGGGTGTTATAGGTGTGTGTGTGGGGGGGGGTAGGCGGAACAAAGAAGAAACTTCACCCTGTTTAAATATAGAAAAAAGATGTTAAAATTCTTAAAAATTAAAACAAACAAAAATTCATAAAAACGTGTAAGATATTTTTTAATAAATCGTATCTCAAACGATTTATATATTTTAAATAAAAATATTAACGAATCCAAAATATCAGAATTATTATAGAATATGGGCGACAACAAGAGAGAAGAGACAACAATTTCTATATAAGGAAATATACGATATTGTATCTAGACTAATTAGTAATGGTTACTAAATTATGAATATTAACTTAACCCAGTCATTTACATAACTATTATCAATTGATCTGAGGTAATCTCGTCAGCATCAGACAAAGTCAATCTCTTTGCCAAGAACATTGTAGCTAACTCTATGTTGGCGATCAAGGCCGTCCACCTCCAATATTTCCTCCTGTATAAGAAAACACGCTGTGTGATATACAAATATCTGTACCTGATGTTGCCAAGCTAATCAAATACCTTAATTACAGTAAAGCTAACGGTCGTGATGGTATTTCAATTATAGTACTTAAAAGACTTGAACCAGCACTAGCACCCATCCTTACGAAACTGTTTAAACGTTGTCTTAAGAAGAATTGCCTCCCATCACCCTGAAAAATCTCATCAGTATGCCCTGTATTTAAGCATTTAGGTGATCAGTCATCTCCTTCTCAGTACATGCAAATAAGTATCTTGAACATCACGATTAAGTTGCTGGAAGCTGTGCTAAATAGCGAAGTAATCAGCCATCTCAGCAAAATAACCCTTTTTGTGACACTCAATATGGTTTCCGTTCTGCTAGATCTACAGCAGATGTGCTTACAGTTATATATCATAGGATTAGCGAATCTCTCGATGGAGCCTACCTTTCTAGGGCAATTGCTCTTGACATCTACAAGGCCTTTGATAGAGTATGGCATAAAGTTTTACATCACACGATCTCCAGCTACGGTATAGCTGGAAATTCATTCTCAATTATTAAATCATTTCTCACTGATACGTTCCTAAAGTAGTGGTTAATGGGCAAAAAGCAGAAGCTCTCAGTATTAATGCTGGAGTCCCTCAGGGGTCCATACTTGGTCTACCTCTCTTTCTGATCTACATTAATGCTCTTCCAAATCGCATCCTTACATCATCCGTAGACATTTATGCTGATGACACTACTATCTATAGTAACACGTCTAAGACGGTAAACAACAAAGGTATCTCTTATTCCCTCTCCTCTGATCAAGTAAAATGGGGAAAGAGGTGGCATGTTTCTTTAAATGCATCTAAAACCAAGTTTCTCTCTTTACACCATCAACGCTCTGATCTACATCTGGCATGAATTGAAATGAATGTGTCTCGTCTTGGCGAGCCTCATGTTTTAACAAGCTTGTGGGCTTGACCATTACTCCTGATCTTAAATGGAACACATACATTAAATCCGTTGCCAAAGCCGCTGGAAAAATGGTGGGATCCTTCTATCGATCCAGTAGATATCTCACTGCATAGTATTTCTCTATCTATATAAGAGCCAGGTACGACCAAGCATGGATTACTGTTGCCACATCTGGTCAGGAGCTGCTAGAAAGGACTTGTCCTGCCTTGATAGAGTTCAGAATAGAATTCGTAGCCACGTAGGGGGTCCTTTTCTCTTTCCTGCAACCTCTTTCTTACAGAAAAGATGTTGCGAGTTTTTCTCTGCTTTATCGTAATTTTCATGGGAAGTACTTGGCTGAGATCCAATCTATGTCACCTCTCGCAATACTTTTACAAGAAACACTCGTCTAGCTGTAAACACTATCACTAATTACCCCACTCTTTATCTGTGCCTAATACTAAACGTATATTCCTTAAGCAAAGATTCTTTCTTAGAACTGCATGCCTATGAGATTGTCTTCCGTTTACCTGTTTCCCAGCTGACTACAATATGGTTGTCTTCAAGTCACACCTAAACAAGTTTTTGATGAGCCGTTCCATATAAGTTAAGAAAGTTACCGAGTTTCCATTACTAACCATGACTATATTGTCGAATTTCTACTGTATAGTCTTTAACCCTTATCCTCGAGTGGCCTCTTTATCTTGATAATCGGGATGCCTATGAAAAAAAGAAGTGAAAGGTTAGTTACGCCATTTTTTTCGCTTTTCGCTGTTTTTTTTTCTCGTCCATCATTTTTTCCCTAATGTTTTTGTGTTTTTTCCGGTTAAATAAGTTTTACGTTTGTTTGCTGTTTTTTTGTTTTGTTTTGCTTTTGTCCTTCTTTTGTTTTGTTTTTGTTTTGTTTTTCTT
>NW_027633385.1:40000-46797 GCF_053919585.1 Euprymna scolopes
CTTTAACCCTTATCTTTTAGTGGCCGATATGTCTTGATAAGTGTTGGCGCCTATGAAAAAAATTAATATATATATATATATATGTATATATATATATATATATACATATATATATATATATATATATATATATGTTTTTGGAACCTATGCATATTCAATTAGTGGTAACATTTTATTTATCCTATTTTTAAATCCATTAAGCTTCAATGTAATTAGAAAAAAATAACACACGTGTATATTACAAAATTTGTAAATGCCATTTTATTTTAGTTTAACTTAAATGAGATCTTGTCTTCTGATAATTTAACAGCGAAAAAACAATTAAAAAATGTACATCATAATAACATGAATGATTATGCGCTATGAAATATGTATGTTAGAAATGTAACATAAAACAATAAACCGTTGGATTGACAAAATCTTGAAGTTTATGATATAGACTTTATATATACGTACCCACATATATATATATATATATATATATATGTATATAAATGCTTCTTTATGAGAACAGCACGCCAGTGGAATTGTCCTCCGTTTTCCTGCTTTCCAGCTGACTACAATATGGTTGTCTTCAAGTCTTACGTAAATAAGTTCTTGATGAGCCGTTCCATGTAAGTTAACAAATTTACCGAATTTTCATTACTAATGATTAATATATTGCCCCATTTCTACTGTACACTCTTTAACCCTCATCCTCGAGGACCTCTTGATCTTGATAATGTGTTGATGACTATGTAAAAAAAAATATATATACATGATAATATATGCATGATAATATATGCATATAGGTACAGACATATATAAATACGAGTATGTATATATATATATATATATATATATATATATATATATATATATATATATATGTGGTGTGTGTGTATAAATATGCTGCTAATATATGCGTATAGGTACAGACATATATAAATACGTTTGGGTGTATATATATATATATATATATATATATATATATATATATATGTATATGTATATATATACATGAAAAGTGCACACACACATTATATATATATATATATATATATATATATATATATATATATATATATATATATTGTGTGTGTACGTTTGTGTATGTGTGGGTGTCTCGCGAGTTTCTCGAACAGTACTAGAGTCTCTCTCTCTCTCTCTCTCTATATATATATATATATGTATTTTCATCCAAATTTTCTTAAAGAGGTCACTTTGCATGAAATGAGGCGAAACGGAGATAAACAACAACTCAATTTGGGTTTTCATTTTTATTTTCCTAACATGCAAATACAATTTAATTGGCCTCCTGACAAAATTCACTGTTGTCTGTTCCTCTATTCTCACTTTTCCCCAGAACTATGCGTTGGAATGTTTTAAAATTTTGCACAAACATTGAACATGATACGCGTAAACATTAACAGAACGGATTTTCCGGGAATACCTTAGCTGCATCGATAGAAGTTCCTTTCGAGTTAAAATAGCTAAAATTGAAACTTATGTTCTTATTTGCCTTGGATATCAATAAAACTCGCTTAAATTTGTAATTAATTAATTTCTGTATAATTTTGTGTGCAAGTACTTCCCGATAACTCTTGGGTGTGTCCCAGGGGATTTTTAAAGGCTAATAAATATATTCCATTTCGGGGACTATTTTACCATGTTTGTCCCAGATTTTCTGTGTATGTCTATAAAGCAGTGTTGCATGGTGCTTACCTCAAATGTAAATATCTTAAGGCTTTCGGGATTTTGGGTCTAAATAGGGGGGGTGCAAATGATGGACTTATTCATGTCTTTTTCTTTTTTGCATGCTCCAAAAATATAATTTACATATGTTAAGACCTAAAAAATACCGTTTGTTCATTTCATCCAGGATTTGAAGTTCCCTTGGAACATTTGGGGCTAAATGGAGGGTAGGCGACTGCTTAAATTAGTCATTTATTCATGCCTCGTTCACAGTGCATTCACGGGTGACCATTCATGCTTTACTTGTTTTCTTAATATCCTATATATATATATATATATATATATATATATATATATGTAAAAAAATAATTATATATATATATATATATATATATATATATATATATATATATATATATATATATATATATATATATATATATATACTCACCCGAAAACATTTAACTGATTATTTCGTGCTTTATCATATGTGAATCAAGTAAAGTATAGACTATGGAGAAATAGCTACAAAATCTAAACACAGAGCAATGCTGGAAGTTACAGTAACGGCCACTAGCGGCTCTGAAAAACTGCGAGCTAAATAAAATCGCCTATCATTTAATGTTACCCACTGAGATGTAGTGGAAACTAGCGGTAGTCACTGGCTGTCAGTTTTGCCATTTGTGGTTACTGTCGATTAGTGTTGGTTTAGGGGCTTAATTGCGTGTGCTGGTGTTTAATGGTTTGCACTTGCTATCATAGTTGATTTCTCGTATGGGTACAATGACAATATCGGCCCAAAATGAAACGAAACTATGTTGGCTTGGACTGATTCCTGTGGTAAATTCTTTTCACTTGCATTCAGTAGCATTTTCAGGTGTTCACTAGCATTTACTGCTGGGCAATTTCGTTTAGGACATTTACTTTCGACCTTTCTGAAAAGAAATGCCCTGTTGTACATGGTTATCACTTTAGGCCAGTAAACAACACCTGTGGCCATTTGGGTTTATTGGGGATTTAAGGCGTTTTGAGTTGCTGCATGGTTGCCTTTACATCTATTGCGCATTGCCGGACATTTTTGTTCATGTCCGCTTCAAAACAAAATAGTATAGGGATATTTAGTAAGTCGTGCGAATTTTCTATTATATGAAGTGAACTGTCATTCAGTGAAATATTCTGTTATGCCGGGAGGTTGGTTCTTTTTAAAGGGAGTTATTTGCATTAATCTCATGGGGAGTAGTGGCGGATTGTGGTTTAATGATAGAACACTAGCGGGTACTGCCGTTTCCTTTTATTTACTGGCGTTCACTTGTGAGTAATTTTGTGTTACAATCAGTTGTATAAAGTATTTGTTGTTTATTAAATTGTTAGATTATTCCCATGTTAAGAAAGGTTTCGAAAGAATAACCTAATAATTTCATCATGGGTCGTATTCTACAGAAGTACGCCTTTCTTTGGTGATAGAAGCATGACTAGAGCACATATCTTAAAATACGGAAAAAATATGTAATGCGTACCATGTGCATTACATAATAGTAAATGAACAAAAGAGTATATCGTTTTGTGTAGGGTTCCTACTTTAGAAGTGTGGGAAATCAACTGAATAGAAATCCTCGAGTTTCTCTCTTGTTAAAAAAGAGTAAGAATACGGTGAATAAGAAGAAAAATTAAAAGAAGAAATAGAAATAAAAGAACCTGCAATCTATATATTTATATCCCTTGCCTATTCGTGATTGCGGATCAAATTTTGTGTGTTTTTACTGTGTTAACGCGTGCTAGATTAGATTTTGATAATGTATAAATATATAAATAGTTTTGTAAGCAATTAAAAGTTTCTCAATTTTATATATACGTCAATTCTTTTAAGCGCCGATAGTAAAATCATATATAATCACTAGTAAGAAAATACCTAAATGTAAGCTTAGGTTATGTTTGTTTACAATTACGGCAGTTTTCGTTTGTTCTTTTCGATAAATTCCTCTGGAAAATTCACGCTTGTTTAATGTTTACCTGTTATAAACTAATTGTGGTGAATAATACATAGCTTACCTGAGTGTAGCTGCCGGAGGTGAGAATGGTCTTCCAACAATCAAGAAGAACAATAGCCTTGTGGTTATTTATTCTAATAGAGTAAGGTAATTGTTATAAAAACCTTCCTCCTTTGTGAAGAGTCAGTCATTATTTTTTTATGTTACTGTGGTTACAAGACCCGAGAAGAAGGTCGCGAAGAAGATTGTATTTTTTCGCAACCTCACTTCAGGTTAGCTACTCTAAGTTATATGACTTTTTTTCCAACAATTTGCGAAAACAATACACTAGTTCAACACAATTTCTAACAGAACTTTGAGTCATTAGTAACAGCAATTAGTGACAACTCTGGAAATTGTTCGATTACCCGTACAAGGATATGGAGACCTCTGATACTTCAACTGTGGCAGATTCCAGGGAGCGACACCGTAACCAGATTTCCATTCTGAAGATGAAAATCAAGGGTAGGCTTCGTTTGTCCCGTGGCACAGAGATCACTCCTGCTGTATTTTCTGTATTCCACAGGGAAATTTTGGAATATATCAACGAAGTTGAAATCTCCATCTGCAAGTTGCAACTTTCCTGTGTCTCTGAAGAGGAAAGAGAGCTTATGGAGTCCGATTGGCTAAGTTACCAGCTGAATTTACGGAAGGAATTAGAAGATCTCTCAGTCTTGTTACATCTTCCAGAGGCTAGTGCCTATTCGGAGCGACCTTCCCTTCCATATACGCCTGGACCTTCTACGGATAGAGCTAATTCATCATTCACTGTAAGACTTCCTCAAGATTAAATCACTGGACCAACATTCAGTGGTCGTAAAATGGAAAACGATAGAATGAGTTTTTACAATTTCTTATCTCGATTTGAAAATTGTGCAGCAGGCATGGCAAATGACGCAGAAAAATTAAACCTTTTAAAATGCTCTCTGTCTGGGAGACCTCTGCTGCTGATTAATCAATTAAGTTGCATCAATACAAATTATCAGCAAGCACTGGCAGTATTAAAACGAGAATATTTAGATGTTGGTGACATCATTGATAAGATATTCCAAGATATTATCGATTTCTCCCCCAAGGGGGGAAATTCTTATGAGGATCTTGGTAGTTTCATCTGCAGAACAGCTTCCATTCTGGAAGAACTGGCCAGCTCTCTCGATTGTGATTTCTCTGAGGATGGTTCTGCAGGGGCCCGATTAATGGCCAAAATACTGTTTTTGAAATTTCCGAGAGCATTGAAGGGAGAGCTTATTCAGTTATGTGGCTCTAGAATTCCTTCTCTGTCAGTTTTGATGCGAGACACCAGTGAGGCTATTAAACGCTTGCTTATTAAAGGCGGCGGGTTGCCTGGTTCTTCGGATATCAATCGAAACAATTCTCGGGTAACCGTTTCAAAATCTAGAGCCACTACAACCAGAGATGTTTCTTTCCGCATAGATTCAGATTGTCAGGCTCCTTCTGGTTACTCGAGTAAACTACCTCCTCTGATTTGTGTTACCTTCGGTCTAGGAGGAAGAACTATCTCTGTAAACTGCCTATTGGATACTGGCAGTGGCAGAACGTATTTGTCTGGTGATGTCTTGCACTCCTTGGGTTCCTTGAGTTCTGACGGTTTGGATTGTCATTTGAGGCTGACTACACTTCTCGGAGAATGTGAGCAAGTATACAGAGAAATCAAATTGGATGTGGACTTGGTGTCTGGTAATGTGGGGCACTTTCGGGTACTGGTTGCCAACTCATTGGACCTATCCTTATATCTAAAAAATGGCATTTGCTGTTGGAGGAGTTCAAGCGAACTGGATGTTCTCTGGCTGGGCAATTTGAATCTGGCACAGATGTGGTGGCTATAAGTGGAATTATGGGTCTGGATCTGGTGCAACATTTGGGTCCCTTACAGTTGGTGCCTTGTTTGGGGGGTCGGGCTTTCTCTGTTCCTGCTGGTTTGATTCCCTTTGGTGAGGTGGACACTTTTTTCTCTACAAATCCTGCCCCTATTTCAAGAGATTATACTTTGTTCAGTGCAGTGATGGAGAATACTCCCCAAGTGGAATCATCGCATGTTTGCTTCATCCTGGAAGCCGATCTTACCTATGCGGACCCCTGGGTGGATGTCTTTCTCTCTAGCGATGTGGAAAGAGGATTAGAGAAAATGTTCAGCATTGAGTCATTGGGCATTCAGGACAGAGAAGAGATTTCAGGATATGATCTGGGTATGATTCGCAGTTCCAGGAATCTATAATATTCAGGGATGGTAAATATCATGTGCAATTACCCTGGCATGCAGATAAGCTGGCTCTGGTTCCTTCCAATCATGCTATTGCTTTTCACGTTTTGGATCTTGTGGTCAGGAGCCTGGAGAATAGGGGGCTGTACCAGCAGTATGTAGATGTATTCCTTCAGCAGCTACGAGAGGGCATCATTGAAGAAATACAGGTGGATCCTCAAAATTTTGTGGACTATGTATGGGTGCCTCATCGGGCAGTTTTCAAGACGGATCCGGCAGCTACTACTAAAATCAGGCCTGTATTTAACTATAGCTTGAAGGTCGGTGGCTCTGCTTCTCTTAACGAGGCTGCATACTCTGGTGTGAATATGACAGGAGATATGTCGGACCTGTTGATGTCTTTTAGATCGAATAAGTTTGTCTTGATTGCAGACATCAGGAAAGCTTTCTTGATGGTTCGCCTTGCACTGGAGGCAGACAAGAACAGATTCTGTTTTTTTTGTGAAGGATGGTGGTCGCCTTCGATGTTTCCGCTATGCCACGTTGATTTTCAGATTCACCTCGAGTCCCTTTATATTGGGAAGTATCTTGAAGTTTCATGCAGCCCAATATCCCTTTGATGAATGTCGAGTTGCGATGGAGAACCAATTCTATGTCGCCAACCTGGTGGTTACTGAGTCTAACCCAGCGAAGCTTGTAAGGCTGTATTCCCAGGTTAGGAGGCGGTTGCAGGAAGGTGAATTTGTGGTGCAGTCCTGTAACTCAAACTGCGACAGCCTTAGGGAGGAGATGAGGAAAGATGGTTCATTGAGTACTCATGAAGCCGGATGGGAGATGGTGCTCGGGTACCGGTATGATCCTATTTCAGAAAAGCT
>NW_027633386.1:0-10000 GCF_053919585.1 Euprymna scolopes
CTGGCGTGCCGCAACTAATAAAAGGGCTACAATTACTGAATCGCCACGTGACATCAGAAAAGACAGAGCAATGAACATCTCTGATACAAAATTATCCCACCGGTGTCCAACATGCGGGAAATACTTCAGAGATAGAAACAATCTAACAAGCCATCTTTGAACCCACAGAACAATTGCATGACGGTCATCTTCACAAACGATGGACGAACATCAGTACTTGGAAAAGTTAAGTTGTAAGTTACACTCTTCTGGAGGTGGAAGGTTCAATTCTCAGTGCGAACGACGCATAAACTATAATGTTAAATTACTTAAGACTTCTATCTAGTCACGCCTGACGGAACGAGAACATACTACCCTCGTGGATTAAATTAAAGGTTCTGTTCGAAAACCCGTGCGGATCTCTGAGTTCGATAAAAATATTTCTGAGTTCGACATCTGAAGAAGGTTGGAGGTTACATCGACCGAAATGATGTGCAAATATAACTCAAGACTGGAACAAGTAGTCCGAAAGATCCAAAAAAATACGAATTCTTGAGGGTACATTTAAAATGATGTTGCTGGTCTCTTTTTGATTGCAGCGTATTTTTCAATTTCCAACACGTTTATTTTGCGTGTTATAAAACCGATATGATAAATTGACTTTATGTGCTCAGACGAGCTGTGCAAGTTTATAAGTCAATTGGGACTTCCGTAACGAAAAAGAATTTTGATTTTCACAAATGTTTTTTAAGATTAGATTTTCAAGCTCGCACTTGACGAATGCGTTTACTTAGACGAGTCAAGTATTTAATGGACTGTGCTCCGATGAAATCGTTACACTTGTACTCTCCACGTATCTACCCCGACAATCCACCTCTTCACTGTAGAGGTCACGTGATGGTGGAAAGTCTTTTACTCTAGTAACTTCTTTCCTCAGACTGCGAGACTTTCAGATTCTTTGCCTGATCCCTGTTTTCCTGATTGTACCAACATGCAGATGTTTAAATGTAATGTAAACTAACATCTCCCTCATCTCCTTACATAGTCATCTGTAAGCATGCTGCCGAATAGAAGTCCTTTTTATTATACTTTTTTTATTTTTTTATTATCTTTTTTCGTGTAAAAATGACAAATTTAGAGTGCCATAGGTGTCACGAACATTTACGATTGTGCGTCAGATCATCATCAGGTGAGAAAGCAAATTAACAATTAGGCTGGGACGCTGAAGAAGGAAAAAAATCTCAATTGTAGGAATAGGTCAGTACGTCTAGGTGACCTGCTTCGGGTGAACGAGAGGAAAAAATTATTTTTTTTTGCATGTCCACCCCAAACAAGGCACAGTGCCACTTTGATATAGGGGTTACTATCTGGAAGATAATTCGCAGAGATATTATGTAGGGAGTTTAGCAGCAAGATGTCTGTTCACATTACACTTGAACTTCTGCATGTCAGTACAGTCAGGGTAGCAGAAACCCGGAAGGGAATTCCAACGTTTAGCAGTCGAAGGCTTTCTTATATTTTTCTTATATTTATGGATTGCTATTGTGTGAGGTGAGATTTTGCTGCTTGTCGGGTTTGTCAGGGTATTTACATCGAGGGGGTACAAGGGTTATTAATTCGTTGGAGTACTTATCATTAAAATACCTGTAAAACAGGCAGAGTGATGCAATATTTCGTCGATGGGACAGCAGCTGAAACCTAGCAGACAGTGCGGAGCCTATTAAGTCGGCGATTCTCTTTTGAGCACTAAGAGTGAGAGACTATTAGCATAAATGTGACAACAATACTCCATACATAAGCGAATCGTGGCCTTACAGAGGGATAGCATACTTTCATGCGTAAGTAACTTTCTAGCAGAGTAGAGAGAGATCAGAAGCCTTAGCAACGCCCTGAATTTTCCCAACTCATATTCCCCGTGGACTTTACGCTGAGGAGTTTTAACGAAGTACTTTCAGGTAATGTATCGTTAGCTATGGCTATTTGTGTTTGAGAATGTTTCTTGTAATTATTAAAGGAAACAAGCGTAGTTTTAGCAGCATTGAAAGTTACCATCCATTTTGTCCAGATTCCACTACAAACAGAAGGTCTTCCTCTAGGGTTTCCGCCATTGCCTTTGATACGTATTTATCTGTCCCCCCCCCTGTGTCTGTTATAGAGCGTGTAGTCGTCAGCAAATATATCCATCTCCGAAGATAATTTTATCAGGGAGGTCATTTATGAATATCAGGAATAATAAAGATCCAAGGATCGACCCCTGAGGTACACCCGCATTTATATCATATTGTTTAGATGTACGACCGTCAAGGACAACCTAGATTTTTCTCTTAATTAATAAGAATTTAATTATGTTAAGTATTCGTCCATGATATATAGCCGATGTATATAGTATAGTGTATGGTATTAACCATACGATCTGATTTTCATAAGAAGACCATCGGGCCATACGATGCCCTAACCTTCCTTACTTTAGTCAGTGTATGGTATATATGTTCAGAGATTACAGTTAGAATATCTACAGTAGAACAAGCTTGCCTAAACCCACACTGTTGGTCAAACAGAAGTTTAGCATCTGTGAGGATGTGGACTAGAGCTTGATTAATTATGAGCTCAAATATTTTGGCGAAAAGAGGAGGAGGCGGATGGAGCGAAAATTTAATGAGTCAGTTCTTTCACCAGAATTTTTGTAAACTGGTACTACAGAGCAGTTAAAACGAAATTGGGTTTTTTTTTTTTTCGAATTTTCAACATGTGTTATTTGGAGTGTAAAGTAACCTTATTATAATTGACGTAACTGGAACTTGTTTAGAAGTATTTCATTAAGATTGTATGCCAGTAGCAACATTTAATCTCTACGTATACGTGTATATCGACTAGTTGAAGATTCATATGACTTTCAAAACGAGGCTACCAGTCTCGTTTGATTAATTAATGTTTGTTTGTTTTTTTTTCGTGTGAACAGAAATAATTAAAATCAGCCTGATAAATTTATTTCGTTTTTAATAAAAACTGAAGAGGTCATTTTGTTCAATTTGTAAAAAAGTGTCGTGAAAGCAAAACTAATAAAGTGTCACGAATATCAGATCGGAACAATGAGCAGTTTTACTGATAAAATCATAACGGCTTTTTGTTTTATCAAAAAATAAATGATAAAACAATAAATGGCGGGTTTCAGGTGGCCAATTTAGCATAGTTCAGAAATACAAAACCAACAAACAGAATATTTTGTTTGTTTGTTTTTTTTTTACTTTGAAGTCACAACACATTAAGATCCGAAGGCTACTCGAGGATAAGGATTAATGAATGCAAGATGGTAGTTTCGTAATTGTTAATTGTATAAATTGAGTAGAATTTGATTGATGGAAACGGTTCAACAAGAACTGGTTTACATTAGATTTAAAAGCTACTATGTTGTATTCAACCGGGAAGCAGTCCAGTGGAACAGTGTTCCACAAGCGGGCAGTTCTCGGAATGAAGCTTTTTTTCATCGAATCTGCATTAAGATTTAGGCACAGAGAGTGGGGGGGGACTGTTTATAATATTTGTACCTAGTTGAGTGTTTTTTGTGAAAGTTTGGAAGGGGGGGAAACCATAGATTGGAGTTCAGTCGAGCACTTTCCATGAGTTCAAATCCAATGAAATTTAGTGTGCTTATGCGTGTATCGTAGCGTCTGAATGTACTGACATGCAGATAATGAAAGTTAATATAAACCGTTATTTATTACATGTAAAATGTAAGGCATTGGTTTCTCCGATATTTTTGTAATCAGAATTCTTTCGGGAAAGACATGAGGTACTTTGCAGGAGAGACCACGAGAAGGTTGCAAACATCTTAAATGAAAGTGATGTTGTGGAACGCACTGGATTTGAGCTTATTCGTCAGTCTGTGGCATTAACCACTGTCACCTACCTTCATGTACTAACAATTCATAATAATAAAGTCGTATTACTGTTTGTTTGTCTGTTTGTCTGTCTATTTGTTTGTTCACTACTTGATTAATATACAGGGTGGTCAAAAAGTCAGGTAACATGTTAAAGGTAGAAAAAACAATATGATCCATTATAATCTCTATTCGTTTAATATTATTTGTTTAAATATTTGAGTGTAATATATAAACTACCCCTCCTGATTTCTGGCTTTGGGGCTATGTAAAGGATAGCGTTTATGGCAAGAAGCCTGATACAATAGCGTCTTTAAAGTTATTTATTGAAGAGGAGATTGCGCGGATATCAGTTGACATGATTACACGTGTTACACAATCAGTGGTTAATCGCTTCCAGCGATTGATAGAGAGAAATGGACGACAATTAACAAAATAAACATATTTCATGTTTGTTTCATTTTATATTTCAATGTATGGTACTTAAATATACGTGTATTGCTAATATCGTTTTTCTTTAAAATCTTACCTGACTTTTTGACCACCCTGTACATTGTTTCACCACTGAATTTTCCTAATTTCAGCATGATTTCTATGTATACTATTTATTCAAAAGAAATCTACATTCAATGAGTAATCTCATTTGCATATTACATTAAAGAAAATCTATTTTATTAATTATATCCATGTTATTAATTTTTTGTTGCAATAGAATTATTTGCATTGTGCTATTTAGAAATATAACTTGAAGTTGATTTAATTTAGTTTGAATTTAATTTCATTTAATTTAATTAACTTCAATTATAGCAGAAACAAATGAACACATATCTAAGGATATGGCAGAAACTCTAGAGGTGACCTCCAATCTGTAGTGGAATGGGAGACAAAAATGGATGGTCACATTCAATGCTGCCAAGACTAAGCTTGTTTCCTTCAATAACTACAAGAAATCTTCTCTACCACCAATAGCAATGAACAAGAACACATTACCTGAAAGTACTTCTTTTAAACTCCTCAGCCTAACGTTTACAGGGAACATGAACTGGAATAGATACATTGAGAGCATTGCCAAGGCTGCTGCAAAGAAGGCGGGCTCTCTCTACCGTGCTAGAAAATTACTTACGCCTGAAAGTATCCTGTACCTCTATAAGGCAACTATTCGCCCATGTATGGAGTACTGTTGTCACATTTGGGCTGCTGCATCTGCTACTTGTCTCTCACTCATGGACAGGGTTCAAAAGAGAATCGCCAACCTGATACGAGCCTGAACTGTCATCTAGGCTTCAGCCTCTGTCCCATCGACGAAATATTGCATCTCTCTGCCTGTTGTACAAATACTTTAATGGTGAATGCTCTGATGAACTACAAGCACTTGTACGTCCTCGACGTGACTACCTCCGACAAACCCGACTAGCAGCTAAGTCCCACTCCTTTACACTAGAAATCCCTAGATTTCTAGTGTAAAGATCAGATTGAAACGGAGTAGAATCCCTTTCATGAAAATTCAGATTCGAATTTTGTGAAATTTTAGAAATGGTATTGAGCAACATTTGATAAAAATTTTCACAGATTTTACTTTATTTAGAGTATTTTAGGGGGCATAATTTGAATATTATTTCAGATTTACATTAAATGTGATCCATATATATTAGACCTCAGTTTAACAAACTTCCCTTAATTTAACGTTCCTAAAGACCTATAATCCTAAGCCTTTAATTTTTGAAATTTTAGAGTCAAAATGGATTTTTATCAAAATTGGATTAAGGATTCTAAGCGCACGGTTAATATCATTAGATCAGATTAAGGCCAAAGTTTTTGTCGATTTCTATAAGGTTAAATTGAAACAATTTTAAATTTTATTCGATTTGTATTCTTATTCATGGGAAAAACTAACCCAAGACAGATATTCCTGGCGTGCCACAACTTACAAAATGGCAACAATTGCTGAATCCGCACGCAATTGAGAACGCAAGAAAAAACGTAACATTAGAAAAGACAGAGCAATCATCTGATGCAGAATTATCTCACCGGTGACTAATGTGCAGGAAATACTTCAGTGCTCGATCGGTATAACAAGCCATCTTCGAACCCATAGAACAATTGCATGATCATGGTCATCTTCGGCGGACGAATATCATTATCAATTTATTTTACGCATAATTTTATCATTTAAGCATATCACCATGATTAATTTATAACTTCTATCAAATTATCAAAGCATCATTTATAGTTTTCTGCGACATTGTCACCCATATTAACCCGAACTCGTAGTGTAACGTTGTAGTTAACAACAAAGGAAAGGAAAGAAAGAAATAAAATTCCGAGTCGGCATTTTTGTTTTTTTAACAAAAGTTTTTTATTACCGTTTCTTTCTTGTTTCGACACCACCGTTCATCTCACTTTTTTCTTGTTCCTTTAGCCACAGCCGGTCCATTCTCGTCCTCAACTTTACACGTCCATTTTCTTCGACGTCGACTTTTTTCTCTCGTCCACGTGGTGTATTTTTCGGGGGGGTCTCTTTTTCTCTCGTGCGCACTTCCTAATTTGCATATGCGTGTGTTTCGGCTACTGCTGCTTTTAATCTCTTCAAAAGCCAGCCATTCTTCGCTTTTTTTTATTTTCCCACGCGCTTATAAACGCTATGTTATATACCTTCCCTCTAAAAATTTCTTTACAAGAATTTAATTAATAATTAGGTAATAAAAGAAAACAATAAAACTCAAAAGTTCACACAATAAAAAAGGAATGATTTAATCCAAAAAATGACTTAGTGTATTATAATAATAATATAATATAGTCTGTTCGATATGTTTATACTTTTTCTTTGTCAGAATATTAT
The DNA here is from genome assembly GCF_053919585.1 of Euprymna scolopes. Classification (NCBI taxonomy): domain Eukaryota; kingdom Metazoa; phylum Mollusca; class Cephalopoda; order Sepiida; family Sepiolidae; genus Euprymna; species Euprymna scolopes. The sequence continues at coordinate 6,697 of NW_027633386.1, forward strand.
TCTTTCTTTTTCATTTCTTCCAAATACTTAAAGGCAACGTTTTAATACGTTGGAAAGAAAAAGCCAATTGCTTATATGGGGAGAGTGTATGTTTATTCTCTTTTTTTATCAAAAATTTCACTTAAACAGTGTTGAAGTGTTTCAGCTTGGTTGTGCAAGAATAAATATTTTAAATATTAAAAATATTTTTTCAAAGCTAGTTAAATCATTACAAGACCAAATCGGAGTTTGCATATTTATTAGTCCTGAGTCTGCAAATTCACCAAACTGAAACGGAATGATTTTATTTTAATAATAAAGTAAGTTTATTTTTTGCTTCTTGACAATCTTTATAACACCTATGTTGTAATAATCTTGTGTCCCAAGATACATTTATATATTTTTGTGTGTTATTTTCGTGTAGCTTCTTTTTATACTCTTACTTCAACCCTCGATTCTCTAAGTCATAACATTTATATCTCTCCTTGCTCATTGATAGATTTTTGAACTGACCAAATAATTTCTTTTGGTTAAAACTTCTTCATTGAAACCCTTGACTAAACTAGTTATCATAACATTGTTTCTAGTCCCATGATTATTTATATCTTTATTGCTTAGTTACTTTTAACGAGATTATTTGAGAAAACACTAGATAAGCTAACCCTTTTTAGACCATGACCCCTTTTTGTCTCTTAACGGACTATCCCATTTTTGGTGAGATTATTCAAGATAATTTCGGCCTATTTTGTCACTTAAGTGCTCACTTTAGGCGAGATTATTCAAACAATTACAGTTGACATCTAACCAAACGGGCTAGAGGCATTATCTGTGCCGTTGACTTAATCGGATATCGACATTATACAAGAATTATTATATTTTCTCTGCTCCTCACTACTCTCTAATTTTTGCTATCCTCTAAGCCTCTTTGTTCGTAAACCGACTCACCAAAGTCGTGTCACTAACTTCATACTCCGAAAATTTGATCCGTTGTCCGAATTCTGTCAACAAATTTCGAATTATCTACAGAAAAAAAAATCGTCGCTATTTACATCCTCCATCTTCATAACTGAGGACTGTGAGCACCCAAATATTTAGCAGGCGCTTATCTTTCTACTACAGTTGCAATGCAAGCTACTGAGCCCTATCGTAATAAAAAGTTTCAGTTATATAAAATAATTTCTTCATGTCAAGTGTCCTGCCCTGATTCCGACTGATTATATAATCAACGGCTCATCACGTCTTGTTGATTTCGTTGTTAGACGTAAGCAGCTGACGTCTTGTTGATTTCATGTTACATAGCAAGTAGACGTTTCCTAATTTTCATTTCTTTAAGTGTCATAATCAAATTGAAGATAGTACCGTAGAATTATAAAGTTACACATTAAGCAAGTCATGACTCATTCACCAGATGGGGGGGGAGTTGTCAAACGGAGTCATAATTTCCAGACTTTTTTGTATGGGAATTTAAAATTGTCATAGACTCTTGAAAATTCAGTATGTTATTGCAATATATCTTATGAGATTACTGACCAATTTTTATGATTTAAGATTCAAGTGAACAGCTAAACCAAGAATAAGAATACACCCTACTAAAGCCTGATTGTCACAGCTGATGAATTTCAACAATGTAATCTGGACGTGAGGATATTTTAGAAGAACGATATACAATAAAATTCTGTTTAAAAACTTGGACAAAAACGTATGGAACGCTTCAGATTACTTCTAGATTACATTTCATGAATCGAGCATCAGTTTTTAAGTGGTTTAAAAGATTCAAAGAAAGCAAGAAGTCTGTGAAGGATGATGAGAGGGAGAAGGAAGGAAATTAGACACCAGAGTTGATTGACCAAATAAAGAATTTTATGGATAAGGACCGTCGTATGTCTATATAAAAATTAACTGCGCAGTTTGATGTCAGTTTATGAACTGTACACAATTATTCGCGAGGAACCGAAGTTGAACAGTTTGTATGAAGGGTTCTCAGAGTGGATCACAAACTATTTGACCAAGATGGGCATCAAGACAGTTCCTCATCATCTAATATAATTCAACCCTTGCTTCTTGGGACTTTTGGTTATTCTCTAATCTCAAGTAAAACCTAACATTATAAGACAATCGAGGAGATGAAAGAGGTTGCAACGAGGGTCATTAACACGTTCACATTAGAGTACTTTCATGGAACTTTCCGGAAGTTGTTGGAACAGCACAGCAAGTGCATTGTAGCCGGATGAGATTACTTCGAAGCGGACTAAAGTTTAGCTATAAATAAAAGTGCCCATATGAAAAACGTGTGGAAACTTATTGAAGGCACTACTTATTTTACGGAATTTCCTATATTTTATGCAAAACACCCCTGCTTCCGCCGAATCGAGTTCGCTTCCGAATTTTCAAACTTAATTATACTAACAAATTCTAACTCACTGCCGAAAAACCGCTCCGTGAGTTCCAAAACTATTCTTTCTATGTATTGGGTTGGTGCAAAAATAATATCGTTTTTTTACGTTCATCTATATAAAAAAAACGACATTATTTTTGCACCAACCTGCTATATTTTGAGTCCGACTTGCAGATTGCATTTCATGAGAATATATTCTTAAATGTTTCTGAACTTTTGAGATAAGCATTGATTATTCGTGTTATTTGGATTCATCTGACTACTGTCATCACGTTGAGCGTCATTTTCACGCTTCGGTCAGTGTAACCGACCTTTTTCAGATGTATCATGTCGAACTCGGAAATGTTCCTGACGAACTCGGGAATTTGCTGAAAATCTGTAATACGTGGAGAGATTGAAAAATCGAGTATAGCTGACCATATCTGGAGGGAAAAAGCGAAACCATCTACCATTATGGGACAAAACAGAAATTGTAGAAAGAGAGAATAACAGTGAAGAGTAAGACGACTCAAAGAAGCAGCACATGTGCTGAGAGACAAAAGTAAAGAGTTTAATACGATATGGAAACCGTTAATTATAAATTAAAGTAAAAATAAAGAATAATATATATACACAGTAACATTTAGTAGTAATAATTAGTTATAGTATAGCAATAAATATTTACAACTAGAAATAAAAAAAGGTGTAAGGCTCTTAAAATTCGCACTAGTATTTTCCGCAAGGAGCCCTGGCACAGTGGTTTGAGTACTCGGAAAAATCAGTTGGGTTTTTTTTTGTTTGTTTTTGTTTTATTTTTTTTTATTTTTTTTACATATGCATCACTATTAATCAAGGCCCAGAAGCCACTCGAGGACAAGTGTTAACGAGATTACAGTAGTCAATTGGGCAAAATAGTAATCGTTAGTAATGGAAATTCTGTAAATTTGTATA